>NC_138959.1:30796857-30914357 GCF_965226115.1 Aulonocara stuartgranti
AAAGTTTGCTACACCCGCCAGAGCCTCATAGACATCGGTGACCAGCATCAAACATCTGTTTCACTGGACTTTCTTCGCACGCACAACATCCCAGATCACATAGCGAGACCACCGGGCTCCCCGTGGATTGTTATCGGGACTAGGCGACGGCGCAGACGGAGGGAGAGGAAGCAAAAGCGGGGCCGTAGGTCCAGCATTATGCTGAGGCTAAAAAACAAACCACACAAGCCACCTCTGCCGAGCCTCTATCTCTCCAACGCCAGATCCCTCGTGCAAAAAACGGACGACCTGGAATTACAACTAGTGGGAAATCGCTATGTTCGTGACTGCTGTGCCTTGATCATCACCGAAACCTGGCTTCACCCGTGAATACCCGATGCTAGCGTGCAGCTAGCAGGCCGCACTCTGCTCCGCTGGGACAGGACAAAGGACTCCGGTAAGAGCAGGGGGGGAGGGCTCTGTATTTACGTGCATGAAAGCTGGTGCAACAACGGGACAATTATAAACAGTCACTGCTCCCCGATCCTCGAGTACATGTCGGTAAGATGCCGGCCTTTCTTTCTACCGAGAGAGCTAACAGTAGTGATCATCACGGCTGTGTACATTCCACCCGATGCCAACATAAACACGGCGCTCTCTATCCTGCTGAACACCATTAACGAACAGCAGCCGGCCCACCCGGACGGTGTTCACATAATTGCAGGTGACTTTAATAAGCCCAACATAAAGACTGTACTCCCAAAGTTCTGTCAGCATGTCAAATGTCCCACCAGAGGAGAAAACACTCTAGATCATGTTCACTTCAACATCAAGCATGCATATAGAGCCATACCCCTCCCCCACCTCGGTCAGTCCGACCACCTCTCCCTCCTGCTCTCCCCAGCCTACACCCCCCTCAGGCGCAGTGCCAGGCCCACCACAAAGACGGTTACAACCTGGCCAGAAAATGCTCTCTCCAAACTACAGGACTGCTTCACAGAGACAGACTGGGACATATTTGAACACCAGGACCTAGAAACATTCACAGGATCAGTACTGGACTACATCAAGTTCTGTACTGCAAATGTGACTGTGGACAAAAGCATTCGGGTTTTCCCAAATCAAAAACCCTGGATGACCAGCGAGGTCCGCTCACTCCTCAAAGCCCGTGATGCCGCCTTCAGGTCAGGTGACAGAGCTCTGTACAGGGCTGCTCGAGCTGACCTGAAAAGGGGGATTAAAAAAGCCAAGTTAGACCACAAAAGGAACATCGAGTCCCACCTGTCCAGCAACAACACACGAGAGGTGTGGCAGGGAATGCAAGACATCATCAACCACAGAGGCTGTGAAAGCAGAAAACCTGAGTGTGCAGCTGGCAGAGGAAATAAACAGCTTCTTCGCCCGCTTTGAAACACCACAACAGCAGCACTCATCTGCTTCAGCCCTGCTCCCATCCTCACCCTCACCTGGTTCCTGCACCGCTCCACTCACTGTAACGGAGCACGATGCCAGACATGTGCTCCTAGCAGTGAACCCCAGGAAGGCGGCCGGTCCAGACGGAGTACCTGGCAAGGTACTAAGAGCATGCGCACACCAGCTCACCCTCATCTTCACCAGACTCTTCAACCTCTCACTGGATCAGGCAGCCCATCCTGTCTAAAATCAGCCACAATCATCCCAGTGCCGAAGAAGTCTCCCATCTCCAGCCTGAACGATTACCGCCCTGTGGCCCTCACGCTGGTGATCATGAAATGCTTCGAGAGACTAGTCCTTCAGCACATCAAGGATTACCTCCCCCCAGAATTCGACCCCCACCAGTTTGCATACCGTGCAAACAGATCCACAGAAGACGCCATCGCCACAGCCCTCCACGCTGTGCTGAGTCACCTAGAGCAGCGGCAGAGCTATGTCCGAATGCTCTTCGTAGACTACAGCTCAGCCCCAGACTGTAAGACTCGGCCCTCATCTTCACTCGCACACTGAGCACCGGCTCCCCACAGGGCTGTGTGCTGAGCCCCCTCCTGTATTCTCTCTACACCCACGACTGCAGTTCGACCCACAACAACACTCTCATCATCAAGTTTGCCTATGACACCACGGTAGTCGGACTCATCTCAAAGGGAGACGAGGCAGAGTACAGAGAGGAAGTCCTGAAGCTGGCAGCATGGTGTTCAGAAAACAACCTGGCACTGAACACTAAGAAAACCAAAGAGCTCATTGTTGACTTCAGGAGACACAGCACTGACTTGGCCCCCCTGAGAGTCCTCAGGAAGTGCAGCCTCCAACCTGCTGCTGACCTTCTACCGCTCGTCCATTAAGAGCCTGCTAACCTACTGCATCACGGTATGGTACGGCAGCTGCACCAAGGCGGATAGAGTGAGGCTTCAGAGTGTGGTCAAGACAGCACAAAAGATCATAGGCTGCCCTCTCCCCTCCCTGATGGACATTTATTCCTCCCGCTGCCTCAGCAGAGCAGCAAACATCATCAAAGACAGCTCCCATCCGGGTTTCAACATGTTCAGCCTGCTTCCCTCAGGGAACCCACAGAAGCTGCAAAAAGAAGCTGCAAAGACCCACAGACTCAAAAACAGTTTCTTCCCCAAAGCCATAACCATCCTGAACTCACACATGCACCGGTAACACAGCCCCCCCCAATTTTTTTCTTCCCACTTCCTCTATGGACCACCACTGTACAATACCAATTCTATGTGCAATAACTCAACTGTATATACACAACACTATTTATTACATATTACTTTTTTGCTCTGTATCTCATTGTACAACTGTATAGTGACAATAAAGGCATTCTATTCTATTCTATTCTATTCTCAAACAAACCAGACTTGGTGTCTTTAAGCCACTCAGACATGGACAACAGTGTTATCCTGAGACACACACAGCACGTTGCACTTCAGCCTTTGCCGTTTCAGTCTAATACTCTGTGTTTTATGTGTGTGTCTGTGTGCACATTTGTGTAGACAGCATCATTTCATTCTAAGGGACAGACTGCAAGTCTAACTTTGCTTCAATGACTGGAATTCATGATATTCTTTAGTAACATGATTAATGTTCAGATGTAGCAAGCTGCAATTAAATGAATATACGAGGTTAAAACTCCGTGAAAATACAAACTATACTGTATGGGATTGGAACGATGGGAGAGGTGTGAGTTTCTCAAAATGAGCTCATTGAGTCAGCATGGATAAGATCTTGGAGAGGCTACGGCTGCTGTGAATACTCAGAATAAGATCTCTGACTGCAGACTGGATACATCTCGGAAGGGCTCGCTCGGAATAACATCTCTGGGCGCAAATTAGATGACATCTCGGGGAGGCACACTGCCGTGAGTTCTCAGAATCGGCTCCTTGACCACAAGAAATGACAACATCACAGAACGCAAGTATGGCGAAGCTCGCGGCTCTCCAACGGGAGATTGAGAGACCAGTGATGGACTGTAGAACTGCTTTGAAATTCGTATGAGCTGTTTGCACTAAAGTAAAAAAACCATCACTTATGTGGATACCCCTTTGGCACCAGCTGCAAGGCCAGAGCTGAAGAAAACACCCTGATAACGACTGTGTTTAGTCTGTTCCTTCACATTCCCTACAAGGCCACCTGGGTTGGCTGGAAGACTGTTTACTGGCTGTAGCTCAGGTGGCAGAGCAGGTCAGCCACTAATCAGAAGGTCGGTGGTTCGATCCCAGGCTGCATCCTGGCTGCATGCCAAATATCCTTGGGCAAGATACTAACCCCATGTTTGCCTACTGGTGGTGGTCAGAGGGCCCGGTGGTGCCAGTGTCCGGCAGCCTTGCCTCTGTCAGTGCGCCCCAGGGCAGCTGTGGCTACAATGTAGCTTGCTATCGCCAGTGTGTGAATGTGTGTGTGAATGGGTGAATGGGTGAATGACTGAATGTAGTGTAAAGCGCTTTGGGGTCCTATGGACTAGAAAAGCGCTATACAAATGCAGGCCATTTACCATTTACTTAGCCTGGCAGGGCGAAGGACACTGTCTCAGCTGAACTATGGACACGCACCCACATACATATACTGATACTGATAAGCACTCACTGACGCATCACCCTCCCTACCCCGGATCCAACGCCACCTCCAACGCTTACCTCCCCTCTGATATGGACATCGGGTCAGTTGGAGGCGCAGTTGAAAGATTGCAGCGGTCCCAGATCAGATGTACACACTGGAACTCTTTCCCATGTTGCTGTCTGTGTTTATTGTGCTATGGTGTGTTGATCTGTGCATTCCTGTATTATCCTTCTGTGTTACACATTTCGATGTTTTTTTTCCTTGCTACCTGGCCTGACCTGTCTCCCTAATGTGATGTTTGTGTATTGTATGTACGGTCGGCAAGGTCTGTCATCTCGGTTGTGGGCAAAAGACCTGCAACTGACAAATAAAGGCCATCTCATCTCATCATCTCATATATATATATAACAAAACAACACCCAGCACGCCCCTGCGGGCGGTTTATCCTTCAAGCTCGGGTACTCTACCAGAGGCCTGGGAGCTTGAGGGTCCTGCGCAGTATCTTGGCTGTTCCCAGGACTGCGCTCTTCTGGACAGAGATCTCCGATGTTGTTCCCGGGATCTGCTGGAGCCACTCGCCTAGCTTGGGAGTCACCACACCTAGTGCTCCGATTACCACGGGGACCACCGTTACCTTCACCCTCCACATCCTCTCGAGCTCTTCTCTGAGCCCTTGGTATTTCTCCAGCTTCTCGTGTTCCTTCTTCCTGATGTTGCTGTCATTCGGAACCGCTACATCGATCACTACGGCCGTCTTCTTCTGTTTGTCTACCACCACTATGTCCGGTTGGTTAGCCACCACCATTTTGTCCGTCTGTATCTGGAAGTCCCACAGGATCTTAGCTCGGTCATTCTCCACCACCCTTGGGGGCATCTCCCATTTTGACCTCGGGACTTCCAGGTTATACTCGGCACAGATGTTCCTGTACACTATGCCGGCCACTTGGTTATGGCGTTCCATGTATGCCTTGCCTGCTAGCATCTTGCACCCTGCTGTTATGTGCTGGATTGTCTCTGGGGCATCTTTACACAGCCTGCACCCGGGGTCTTGCCTGGTGTGATAGACCCCAGCCTCTATGGATCTGTGCTCAGAGCTTGTTCCTGTGCTGCCATGATTAGTGCCTCTGTGCTGTCTTTCAGTCCAGCTTTGTCCAGCCACTGGTAGGATTTCTGGATATCAGCCACCTCCTCTATCTGCCGGTGGTACATACCGTGCAGGGGCCTGTCCTTCCATGGTGCCTCCTCTTCCTCTTTTTTGGGTTTCTGCTGCCTGAGGTATTCAATGAGCATGTGCTGCACCCTCAGAGAGACATGACTCCATTCTCCTTTCTTTGCAACTTTATTCTCCTCAGTTCAGGTTTGGAGTTTACAGGCAGCATAGTATATCATCAGCAAAACATTGCTCCCACATCTCAGACACTATTTGTTTTTCTGCGCTTACTGATGACATCACACGTCTGAACTCTGACCTCCTGGAGCTAGTAAACTACAAAAGTTAACTAGAAATGAGTCCAAAAACAAAACACAATTAAATAAGAATAGTCTTTAAAGATTTTCCCAACGATTCAGAAAAATGTAAGTTTTATAAGTACTTTTAGAGCGCAACACCCTCCCCCACAAAAGAAAAATGTTGCCACACATTTTCTTTCTAATCTTTGACAATTTACCAAAAATAGAACATTTAACCGAAGATGAGCGAGCAAACAATTCCATTGCTGGACATTTGGCTGGCCTAGTTTTTCATATGTGTAGACACGCCGGGGCTGTCTCATTCTCTTTGGCTTGTGCCTCCATGTCTCAGCCTCACTCTGCTCACTCTCGGGTCCAACAGCTGGAGCTTCAACCTCCTCCTCCAAACTGCGTCTCTCCTCCACCTGTTCCTCTTCAGGATGCCCCTCTGCTCTGAAAGCAGGCTCAGACTTCTCTCCGAGTGCGTCACTCCGGGGGCAGAAATCCTCTGCTTCTGGGTTGAGGGGTGGATCGGCATATCTGAGTGCTGTCCACATGTGACAGTCATCTTCACTAGAACTGCCTGTGCCCGTTTCGTCAGTATCGGGCTTGGTCTGATGATGTCTTCTTGCTGACTGCCTCCGTTTGTTTCCACGGCTTTTCTCTTTCAGGCTGCTTTCGCACACCCCAGACTCGTCAACCAGGTAAGGACACGGCAACAGTAGGTTACGGTGTAACACTCGTCTTCTTCCTGTCCCCTGCAGTGGCTCAACCACGTACACTGGACTATCAGGACCTTTCCTTTCGGTGATGACATGAATCATATCCTCCCAATAGCTGCGGAGTTTCCCAGGACCTCCTCTGGGTGTGAGATTTCTCACCAAGACATGGTCACCTGGCTGAAGCACAGAGCTCCATGCACGTTGATTGTAGTTTTTCTGTCCCCTTCTTGCAATCTTTCTCATGTTCTGCCTCGCAATTGCGTAGACCTCTTGCATAACTCCTCTCCATTTCTCTGCATAGCTAATATGTGATTGACTCTTCTCTTCTTCTCTTTTTGGGAAGAACAGGTCGATAGGCAAGGTTGGTTCATGGCCAAAGAGAAGGAAGAATGGAGAAAATCCTGTTGCTTCGTGCACAGTCGAGTTGTAGGCATGAACTACTTTGTTCAAATGGTCTTTCCATCTTGACTTCTGAGATTCATCAAGTGGCCGGAGCATACCTAGGAGTGTCCTATTGAAGCGCTCTGCAGGATTGGCCTGTGGGTGATACGGGGAGGTACGAGAATGGCTGATACCGCAGTAGCCTTGAAGCTTGCGGAAAAGATTATTCTCAAATTCTTTCACCTGGTCATGGTGTATTTTGGATGGGAAACCGAAGCGCACAATAAAGTCATCAAAGAGCTTTCTTGCCGCAGTCTTCCCAGACTTGTCCTTTGTCGCATATGCCTGGGCATATTTGGTGAAATGATCCACAACTACGAGTATGTATTCTTCACCTCCTGTGCACTTGTCCAAATGCAGATACTCAATGGATATCATCTCAAACGGCGCAGAGGTTTCAATGCTCTGAATTGGTGTTCTGGTTATTCTGTTAGGTTTCTTCTTCTTTATACAGCCACACACCTGAGTGACATAGTGCTCCATTTCCTGCCTCATTTTAGGCCAGAAGAAGCGCTCCCTGGCGAGAGCAACCATCTTGTCTGCGCCTAAATGACCCATCTCCTCATGTAGATGTTTATAGACCATGGGCTTTAATGAGTCAGGAACAACTAACTGTTTTCTCCTGGTGGTCTTATGCCTCAGAATGCCATCTCCATCAATCTGCAAATGGGGCCACTGCCGAAGAAGGTACCTAACTGCCTCACTCTCCGCCATCTTTTCTTTATGCTTCAGGTAGGTGTGTGTTCTTTTCAGGGACAAAACTCGGTTTATGGCTATGTCTGCATCCTGGGCTTCCCTGATGTCGTCAACTGCAAATGGCGGAATTGGTTCTGAGATGATGCATCCCTCTGGAAGCGTGTTGACATTACAGGTGACAGCTGAGATCCAATTCACGTCTCCTGTTCTCTCTCTCTCTAGAGCTTTCCCAATACATTCAATGGCATCCTGCTGACATTCCTCTGTGCATTCCTGCATGATGTCTTTAATGGGCTTTCCTCTTCTTGATAAGAAATCTGCATCTCGATTTGCTGCCCCTGGCCTGTACTTAAGAGTGAAAAGTTTCGCTGACTTCATGACGTATGTCAGCGGGTTATT
Source organism: Aulonocara stuartgranti (assembly GCF_965226115.1). Classification (NCBI taxonomy): domain Eukaryota; kingdom Metazoa; phylum Chordata; class Actinopteri; order Cichliformes; family Cichlidae; genus Aulonocara; species Aulonocara stuartgranti. The sequence continues at coordinate 30,804,585 of NC_138959.1, forward strand.
GTCACTGTACACAGTAAAATGAAGTGCATGAAACAGATAATCATGAAAGCGTTCTGTTATGGCCCATTTCAGTGCCAGGAATTCCAGCTTGCCTGAATGTAGCTTGTAGTTTTTTTCTGCAGTTGCCAATGTCCGTGATCCATAGCCTATGACTCTCAGGGCAGTCCCTTGATGCTGGTACAAGACTGCACCCAAACCATCCTCAGAGGAATCTACATGAAGAACAAATGGCTTCTCTAGGTCCGGATATGCCATGATTAGTGGGTTTGTCAGCTGATTTACTATTATGTCCAATGTCTCTTGGTGAACCGTCATCCACTGGATTGGATGGGATGGTGGCAGCTGGGCAGATTTGCGGTGGCACTCCTTACTCTTTCCATGCTGCTTGTGTTCAGACTTAGGCTTTCCTAAGAGTTCATAGAGGGGTTTGGCTGTCCTTGAGAAGTCCTGTATGTAGGGTCTGTAGTAGGGTCTGTAGTAGCTAAGGAAACCCATTCTCACCTCTCTCACGGTCGATGGTTTCTCCTGTTTCAGTGCTTGCACTGCTTCAACTTCTTTGGGGGTCATCTTGTATCCCTCTGCAGAAACCACTCGCCCCACATAGCAGACCACGTTTGAAAAAGCCACACTTCTGTGGCCTTAATTTGATAACACATTCTCTTTGTCGCTGTAGCACTCTCCTCACATTTTGGATGTGTTGTTCGAAGCTTGAGCTAAAGACGAGTACATCATCCAAATATGGGACACACATTTCATCCCTGAGGTCTCCCAGGCATCCCTCCATGTAGACTCATAGAGTCTCAATGGTGTTATAAATGTGGTACAGGGTTTGCTGTTCTCACTCATGAAACCCTGGTGATAAGCCTTTCCCTGGTCCAATACTGTGAACCAGGAGTTGCCCCCAAGGTTTTCCAGGATCTCCTGTATTCTCGGGATGGGATGTCTGTCGGGCAGTGTCTTTGCATTCAGGAGCCTATAGTCTACACACACAAGCGAAGTCCACCATCTTTCTTCCTGACGCATACCACAGGCGAAGAATATGAAGAACAAGATTTTTGGATCCAGCCCCGATTGAGTAAGTCTTGTATGTGTGCTTTTTGTCACGATGAGTTGTGTGGCTGTCGGTGGCTGGACCCACGTGCAGGACTCGGAGACAAAACATTAACTTAAACGACGGCTTTATTTGCTGGAGAGTCACCTTTGGACGATACATAAACAACAACTTAAACTAACTAGACAGGAGATGCTGAAGGTAGACGACCATGGATACACACACAACAAACGTGGAGGACGCAACAACTGGCAGGGAAAAAACACAGGGCTGATACATACTGAGGTGATTAGGGAATGTGAAACAGGAGGAGAGCACAGCTGGGACTCATCAGACATGACAAGACAAGGGGAGGCAAAACTCAACACATTGACATAGTACACAGACTTTCAAAGTAAAACAGGAAACTGAACAGACGAGGACTAAACTAGGGGATACAGTGACTAAACTAGGGGATACAGTGACAGAAATCAAACCCAAGAGAATCAAAACACATCATGAAAACAAAGATAACTAATACAAACAGAAAAACACTGAGTCCACAGACTCAGGACCGTGACAGTACCCCCCCTCAAAGGGCTGGCTCCCGACAGCCCCAAACAAAAAAGGTACAAAGCACCAGGCCAGGGTGGGCGGAGGGGGCCCAGGATGGAGGGACAGAGACCAAACAAAAAACAAGGAGCACAAGAGACCAGAACAAACCAAAAACAGGTCAACACAAAACAAGACTATCCACGAGTCCATAGCAAAGTCCGGGAGTCGACAACACAAGAGCCGAAACAGTTCAGGGGGCCGACCATGCACACAGCAACGGTGGCGATGGGCAAACAGTTCCGGAGGCCGACCGTGCACACTGCAACGGCGGCGACGGGCAAACAGTTCTGGAGGCCGACCACTCGGAAGGCAGTGGTGGCCACTGAGCAGGTCCGGAGGGCGGCCGCGATGCCAGCGGTGGCGACGAACTCCTTCCGGAGGCCGTCCCCGAAGGCCATGATGCCAACTTAGTGGCCTGGAAAACGGCTGGCAGAGGCGAGGCGGAACAGGTCGAGCTGGCACCGACGGCGGCGTGGTAACCGCAGGACCAGACGAGGCAGGACCAGACGAGGCAGGACCAGACGAGGCAGGACCAGACGTGGATGAAGACGCGGAGGCCGGATCAGGTGAAGATGATGAGGATGCGGAGGCCGGACCAGGCGAAGATGATGAGGATGCGGAGGCCGGACCAGGCGTGGATGACGGCAGTGGGACGGCTGCGGAACCTGACGGCAGCGGGACGGCTGCAGGAGGTGATGTGGAGATGTGCTGGCTGGGTCCTCCAGGACCACCAGCAGATGTGAGGATGTGCTGGCTGGGTCCTCCAGGACCCTCAGCTAACGAGGCGTGGGGCCGGGTGGGCTCCTCGGACCCTCCAGCAGACGTGGCATGAGGCCGGACGGGCTCCTCGGGCCCTCCAGCAGACGTGGCATGAGGCCGGACGGGCTCCTCGGGCCCTCCAGCAGACGTGGCATGAGGCTGGACGGGCTCCACGGGCCCTCCAGCAGCCGACACTTGAGGCTGGCTGGGTTCTCCCAAACCCCCAGCAGACGAGGCAGGACGCTGGTTGGGTTCACCTGAACCCCCAGCTAACATGACGTGAGACTGGACGGTTGACTGAAACAGAAGTTGTAGTGGTGGTCGCGATGATGGTCGTGCTGGGTGTAGTGATGGTTGTTGAACATGCAACAGAGCGGGTAACCGACTCTCAGCAACTCCTCTCCGGGGAACAGGGACGGGTACTGGGCCTGGTCGAACCCCAGCCACCGCCACCTGAAGAACAGATACAGGGCCAGGGAAGGGCTGTGTTCTGGCTGCCGTACCCCTGGGGGCCGGTTTGGGTGCAGTTCGTTAGCAGTCTTAGAAAAAAGGAGTTCAGGGGCAGTCACAGGTGCTGGAGGAATTATACAAGCGGTATCTGAAGAAACTGGGTGTGAAGCAACATAAAACACAGTCTTACAAAACGCAGCCTGGGAAGTTGCACACACAGTGTCCAGGGCTACTGGCCGAAAAGCACGGCGCACAGAGTCATACAAACATGATCGTGGAACTGAAACTTTAACTTGAGCAACCACTTCTGCAGTGTTCGAACCAAGTATTTTTGCCAGCTTGGTAACAGCAGATGACACCTGGTTGGTCTTAACCTGGACAGTCACAGGACGTATAGTCTGGAAGAATTCACAATGAGCAACACAAACAGTCTTTGAATAAGCAGACTCCAGGCTTGTGAAATTTAACTCGGGGGAGGTTATGGAAACATGAGGTTTATCATAGGAAGCCTCAGAATGAACTGGCTGGTGAGCCGCGTAAACCATGGGTGAAGCAACACCAACAACAGCCTCATGAGGTATAGCCTGCACAGCATAGATGGAATGTGGCTGGGAAATTGAACTGTCCCTGTTTAGTTCAGCAGTAAGAGAAATAGTCTTTTGAGCTGCATCTTTAATGTCCCGAGTGAGATCATGATTGCCCAAGCCAGAAAATTTCATAACAGATTCACATATATAATCTACATCTGGAAACTCACTATTAACTGATCCAAAAACAGGTGGCTCGGAATCAACATAACCTGCCTGAGAAGCGAAAACAGAAACCCCAGTCTTTTCAGAATGAAACCCAGAAACACCACTCTCAGTTACAGGACAAATAACCACTTTTGACTCTGAAATAAGGTCATCTGATTCCTGAATATTCTCAAACTTTGAAGAAACAAAAGAGGGAAGATTAGAATGCTCAGAGTCCCGAAAGACAGCCTCAGAGTCAGCCATCTTGGGATCATCAGTTTCTGTCTTTGCAGGCCCTGAGTTAACAGTCAAAAAGTTAACCGACTCCGAATTCGCCGGCTCAGAGCTGGAAATTCCCAGCGTGGAAGAAGCCGGGTGACAACTGTTCTGTTCACTCACCACGTCCAGCAGTTCAGAACTGGACTCGGGTTGCGGTGAGGGACGGCGACGACGAGAACGCCGCTTTCTTTTAGAAACCGGAGCGACAGAAAAAACGGAGGGTGTCGGAGCAACAGTGACTGGTCCCTCATCCTCCGACCACATTCCTGCCAGGCATGAGGCAGGTGAGGGGTGGTCGGAACCAGACGTGAGGGAGGAAGGAGTCCGATGCTGCGACTTCAGCTGCTGCAGAGGGGCTTTAGAATGCTCCGCCCGCTGCGGCGGCATGAGAAGGCTTGCTCGCTGTGACTGAGGCGGTGTGGATGAGGACATGAGGGTGAATTGGGCCAGCTCCCGGGCTTTGACTGCCTCCTTAGCCTGGGTCAGCGAACGGCTGAACTCCGAGGCAATAGACAGCTTGCGCAGTTGAGGATTTCTGTCAAATATGGTTTGTATTGCATTCAGCCCGACTGAGAACGTCTGCAAATCTGAGGCGTGGCTAATGCGAGTCATCAGTCCGAGGATGTGAGCAAGGTCCACCTCTCTCTCGAGGTGAGCTGAGTCCGCTGGGTCCATGTTATGGTTGCGTCCTTCTGTCACGATGAGTTGTGTGGCTGTCGGTGGCTGGACCCACGTGCAGGACTCGGAGACAAAACATTAACTTAAACGACGGCTTTATTTGCTGGAGAGTCACCTTTGGACGATACATAAACAACAACTTAAACTAACTAGACAGGAGATGCTGAAGGTAGACGACCATGGATACACACACAACAAACGTGGAGGATGCAACAACTGGCAGGGAAAAAACACAGGGCTTAAATACATACTGAGGTGATTAGTAGGGGTGCAACGATATTCGTATCGATATTGAACCGTTCGATACAGTGCTTTCGGTTCGGTATGCATATGTATCGAACAATACAACATTTGTAATTTATTTTATCAACTTTCCTTCTGACGATGCTGTCTGTGTGGAGCGCTCAGTGAATCTGCGTTCGACTACTCCGCCTAGGCTGCACTGTCGACCCTAGGCGGAGCAGTCGAACGCAGATTCACTGAGCGCTCAACACAGACAGCATAGTCAGAAGGAAGAGCGCAGGGCAAGCTAGCAAGACAGAAGTTAAGCTCTCCTTGCAACATGGACATTCCCCACTTTCATTCAGATCTGGCGTTTGGAATTATTTTGGTTTTCATGTGACGTATGACCCTGAAGGTAAGCGAGTCATGGACTAAAGTAAAACAGTATGTTGGATGCGCCATGCAATGCTCAATTACATGGGTGGGAACTAGTGTGTTAGCGCAGTTAGCTCGTTAACGTGTTGGCCGTCTAGCCCCATGCACGGGGCGATCGGCGGTAGCTCGTTAACGGAGATTTGCCGTGTTGTGGCGTTAAGGTCATTTCAACGAGATTAACCTGAAAGCACTAGTGGGAACACAACGAATATGACTGCACATTTACATCATCTTAGTGCAAAGACAAAAACAACAAGCATGCTACTAACTTTAGCCGAGTCATTTAGACAGCTGTTAGCACATGATTCTCCTTATGCTGCTGAGAATATAGCCCAGAAGAAGCGGATAGTATAGCTTTTATTTTGGAAAGAGACATTTCTCTGTAATAAACTCTCTTTTCCAAAGATGAGTGATTCCTCAATCAGATACAGGGCTCGCAAAATCGCTAGCCCGACGTCCTGGGGCTAGCGATTTTTTTCAGACGGGCTACCCTGCCCGTCGGGCTATTGTAGGAAGGAAAAATATATGTCAATGCTTTTGCATTCTTTCAGAAATGTAGCTGGGTAATTATGTCATTGGCATCGGTGAGCCACTGTCAATATGTGACATATTGAAATCGCGTTTGAATTTGCGCTTGTTTTTTTGCTTTCACTTTGCAATCGTGCGAACTGTGTATAGAGAGCGACAGCACTGATCTGTGAGTGATGATAATTTGTGCACCAATTCCTCTGACATCGTCTTATTAATCGTTAGCTTACTATGCAAACATGACAAGTGAAATCTCCCGCAGCTTAAACATGTGAGAGGTTGATCGCGCAGAGAATCGCTGAGCTTATGTGAGTGCGTGTGTAAAAGCAGCAGGATTTATATTTGACTACGATGACCTGGATGACTGAGAACCTTCACAGACAGATATATTAGCAACACAGGGGCACCACAGGGGACTGTCCTCTCCCCCTTCCTCTTCACCCTCTACACCACAGACTTCAGCCACTGCACAGAGACCTGCCATCTTCAGAAGTTTTCTGATGACTCTGCGGTGGTTGGATGCATCAGCAGGGATGATGAGACAGAGTACCGGGCTGTGGTCGACTCCTTTGTCACGTGGTGTGAGCAGAATCATCTGCAGCTCAACGTGGCAAAGACCAAGGAACTGATCGTGGACTTCAGGAAGACCAGGAAACACTTGACCCCTGTTTCAATCCAGGGGGTCAGTGTTGACATTGTGGAGGACTATAAATACCTTGGAGTACACATTGACAATAAACTGGACTGGGCTAAAAACACCACAGCACTTTACAGGAAGGGCCAGAGTCGTCTCTATTTTTTGAGGCGACTGAGGTCCTTCAACATCTGCCAGAAAATGCTGAGGATTTTCTATGAGTCTGTGGTGGCCAGTGCGATCCTCTATGCTGTTGCATGCTGGGGGAGCAGGCTGAGGGTCGCAGATGCCCACAGACTTAATAAACTGATCCGTAAGGCCAGCAATGTTGTGGGGATGGAGCTGGACTCCCTCAAGGTGGTGTCGGAGAGGCGGATGCTGTCCAAGATAAAGACAATGTTGGATAACACCTCCCACCCACTCCATGACATGTTGGTCAGTCACAGGAGCTCGTTCAGTGAGAGACTGAGATTACCGAAAAGCACCACTGAACGACACAGGAAATCATTCCTGCCTGTGGCCATCTCCCTGTACAACGCATCCACTTAACACACTGTTTGCTGCTACAACTACACATGTTTCTTTTCCAACTATTTATTTATGAGTGACTTATGTATGTATGTATGTATATATATGTATATATTGTACTATTCTTAGTTAGTGTATTGTCTGTCTTGTCTTAATGTTGGTTTAAAATGGAGCACTGTAACAAAAAATAATTTCCCCCAGGGATCAATAAAGTATTCTGATTCTGATTCTGATTCTGATATATTTTAGTTCTGCTGAGCCAAATAAGACAGGTCAGGGTGAAGAAGTGACAGCCAAAGAAAAGCTTACCACAAAACGGAGAAGTTATGACAAATCAGACTATAAGGCAAAAAGAAAGTGCAGCTTTATGGTTTCATGGACAAAAGAATTTCTGTGGCTGCAATATGACGAGCTAAATAACCAGGGCTGCACATAAGTGGTCCGCAGGTGCGCATTCGCTGTCAAAATAAAAAACGCGCACAAGGGTTAGAGTTAAATTTAAAAACTGTACTTTTGAGTTAAAATATATATTTATAATTTTAATAAATGACAAATTAAAAAGGCATGAACATTTTATTTTGTATCGAAAAAATATCGAACCGTGACACCAAAGTATCGAACCGAACCGAACCGTGAATTTTGTGTATCGTTGCACCCCTAGTGATTAGGGAATGTGAAACAGGAGGAGAGCACAGCTGGGACTCATCAGACATGACAAGACAAGGGGAGGCAAAACTCAACACATTGACATAGTACACAGACTTTCAAAGTAAAACAGGAAACTGAACAGACGAGGACTAAACTAGGGGATACAGTGACAGAAATCAAACCCAAGAGAATCAAAACACATCATGAAAACAAAGATAACTAATACAAACAGAAAAACACTGAGTCCACAGACTCAGGACCGTGACACTTTTACCTCCTGATAAAGGTGTCTGGGGATTGCATTATATGTTTTTTGCACAGGCACTTTGTCTTTTAGCTGTATCTCCAGCTGTAGTCATCTTTTGCAAAAACATTGCACTCCTCCCTCAGCATCTGTTTTACCTGCTGCTGTTGGTCACTTGTCAGATGGCTCAAATCCACTGGTGGGTCCCAGGGCTCAGTTTGTGTTGTCTGACTGGACTGCACTGTGGGTGAGGAAGTACTTCCGTCTGATGTCTTAGAAAGCTCACCCTCCATACATGTTACCTCTCTGAAGCAAGAACAAGTTGTTGTCTCAAATCCATTGCTCGCATCAAAAACTGGATTGGAGTTTCTTTTGGCTCCTGTACAGCACGTGTGAGCGAGTGATACAACTCTGTGGCATCTTTCTCAGTGTAATGAGTCCGTAATATTTGCCTGAGAGCTTGCAAAGTCAAATCTCTACTTTCAAGGTAGCTTTTCAGTTTTGTTCCTGGGGTTATAGCTTGAATGATGGCTTCAACAATTTCTCCTTCATCATATCCCCTCTTCAATGCCCTCTGGATTTGTCTTTCCAAGCTAGTGTATGTTAATTTGTCCTTTTGGTTTGGTTCTCCAATTTGTCCCATTATTTTCAGATCCCGTCGGTACAGTGGGTGTACAAAAGGGACACTTTGAGTGGCGACAGGGGTGACTCGTGTAGCATTCAGATGAGAAACACTTTCTCTCTGTTCGTCTGAATTACTGGGTGCGATCACATTTTCAGCCACAGGGTGGTGCTCTTGTACCACTGTTGAGACAACGGGGCATTACTTTCGCATCTCTTTTGCTTCACTTCGTTAATTTTGTCATCTAATTCCAACAACAGAGACATTCCTTCATCTTCTCGTGCAGTAACATCCTCTCCCTCTAAGTACTGGAGAATACGCCGCCTCAGTTTACGAGGTAAGTCTTTTTCACTTTCATCCACGGCAAAACTGAGGGCAGCACAAATCTCATTCAAATCCGGTGCTAGCAGTGTAAGTAACTTTTCCTCTATCTCCTCAAGAAGTTGCTCCCAATCAGGAGACATCTGCTGTACTTTAGACATGGCGAAAATTTTTTACCTTTACTGCCTTTTCTCGGAGGGATGGCACTGCCGTACGAGTTCAGGTGGGGGGGATAGTAAGCGAGGCTAGTCACCTGTAGCTCGTCCTTATTTGCGGTATAAACTCTGAACTGGGCGGAAACACCAAGATTATGTTGCACCCTCAGAGAGACATGACTCCATTCTCCTTTTTTTGCAACTTTATTCTCCTCAGTTCAGGTTTGGAGTTTACAGGCAGCATAGCATATCATCAGCAAAACATTGCTCCCACATCTCAGACACTGTTTGTTTTTCTGCGCTTACTGATGACATCACACGTCTGAACTCTGACCTCCTGGAGCTAGTAAACTACAAAAATTAACTAGAAATGTGTCCAAAAACAAAACACAATTAAATAAGAATAGTCTTTAAAGATTTTCCCAACGATTCAGAAAAATGTAAGTTTTATAAGTACTTTTAGAGCGCAACACATGCTGTCAGTTGGGGCCATCTTCGTGATTTATTCGTGGATGTTCGTTGTCTCATCCTGGACTGTAGTGCTGACACTCACCAGTCCCCGGCCTCTTTCTTTCTGCTTAGCGTACAGCCTCAGGATGCTGGACTTGGGGTGAAACCCTCCATGCATAGTCAGGAGCTTTCTTGTCTTGATATCAGTGGCTTCTATCTCCTCCTTTGGCCAGCTTATTATCCCAGCCGGGTACCTGATCACGGGCAGGGCGTAGGTGTTGATAGTCCAGATCTTGTTCTTGTCACAGCCAGGAGGATCAGCTGGACTCTGATCAAAGGTTTCTATCTTTCTCTCTCACTTCCACTCTCTCTCTTCTCCTTTCTGTCGCTGGGGCGGAACTCATTGTGGATTCACGCCCTCGGCCCACACCCTCGGGGAATGGAAACACCTGAGCCTAATCAAGGTGATCAGCATTTAAGCCAGGAGGTGACTGCTGTTTTTTGCTGGATCGTGAAAGTCCAGCCACAGCAAGTTAAGTTGAGTGTTTCTTTGTGCTTTATATTTAACCACGTCTCCCTGTCTACAGACTTCCTAGATTCTTCCCCGTGTGATTCCCGAGTGGCGAGTGTTGAGTGAGAGCCTGCTATCGTGTGTGTAGATTGTTTGGAGAACGCGTGCCTTCCCCTTGGATTTCCCTGGAGCCCCGTCCCTCACCCTGTTGTACATAGCACTTTTTGTATATACACTTGGTGGACTTGTAAATAAAGCTCTCTCGTGTGAATCTGATCCTGGAGTCCTGTGATTGAGTCCTCTACGTCAAAAACCGTAACAGTTCTTACTGTTCAGCTGACTCCTCAGGACTTGCCTCACCCTCTGCAGGTACTCAGTGGTTGCAACTTTCCTGGCGGCCTCCTCATGGTTCCCATTTGCCTGTGGGATACTCAGGTACTTGTAGCTGTCCTCTATGTCTGCAATGTTGCCTTCCGGTAGCTCGATCCCCTCAATTCTGACTACCTTTCCTCTCTTTGTTGTCATCATGTGCTTGTTCATCTTAGCCGCTATGATGCCTGACAGGAGCTTCCATGTGGTGCTGAGGCAGGTTATTGGTCAGTAGTTGGAGGGTCCCTTCTGGGGGTCCTTGAGGATCAGGACTGTCTGGCCTTCGGTTAGTCATTCTGGGTGTCTCTCGATTTTTTTATTCTAAACATGAACTACTGTTACAGCAACAGACATGGACTACTGGTGCCCCACACAACAACTCGATGTCCACTATGTGAAGCAGCCAAACACATGCCTGCTCCTCTCATTAATAGAGGTGTACTATATATTGGCCCGCAGTTGGCCCGCAGTCCGGAGTTTGGACACCCTTGCTGTAAAGTGATCCTATGTTCAACCTTATTCTGACACATATTTGTATACAGGAGAAATAACAAGGGTGAGAGCAGTGCGGGGAGCCAGCTGAGGAGCAGCCTGGTTGGATGGGACCACATTTATCTGGACTCTTTGGGTCCTTTTTTATTAAAAAGTCAAAATCCAACCAACAAGATTTGTACGCATGTCAAACTGTTCTAAACTGTTCTTCAGGTTAAAATATGAGTCTGAATTTGTCGAATGCTGAAGAAAAATCAACAAACAGTCATCAAGCATGAGAGCCTTCTTCCTCCAAGTGTTTAACACTCAGATTCAGAAAGGCCACTGAAGCATCTTCCGCTCTTCTATGGGGTCGAGCACAAGCTCATTTTGACTTCAGAGGTTTCTCAAATACTTTCATCATAACTGATGTTTAACAAGATGACTCTTTTTCTGTGTGTTAGACTTCACTGATTAACTCGCCTGGAAGGAATAATCATGTCTCTACAAAAGAGAATCCTGATGGGATCCCGTTAAGCCATGATCCTGTGAAGGCGGAAATGTCTCTAAAATCCTTTTTGGAAACGATTTTCCCCTGGAGTTCATCAGAGACTGAACATCAGCCATGATAACTGAGGGCAGGAGAAGCGAGGTCAGTCACCGATTTCTCAGGTGCAAATTTACGCCAGCTCGTTTACCCCACTTCCTCCTCCTGTGCCTCAATTGATTCTGGAGCACGTCTCTGAATAAAACATGCAACCTGTAGTGGGACATCCTTCACACGAGATAAACTCTGTAGTTTAACTTGTAGCAGTACATGTAATTCAATTAAATTTTATTTATGCAGCACCAAATCACAACAACAGTCTCCTCAAGGTGCTTTATATTGTAAGGTAGACCCTACAATAATACATACAGAGAAAAACCCAGCAATCATATGACCCCCCATGAGCAGCACTTTGGCGACAGTGGGAAGGAAAAACTCCCTTTTAACAGGAAGAAACCTCCAGCAGAACCAGGCTCAGGGAGGGGCGGGGCCATCTGCTGCGACTGGTTGGCGTGAGAGAAGGAAGACAGGATAAAAGACATGCTGTGGAGGAGAGACAGAGATTAATAACACCTCCAGTGCATCTAGTATTAACCTACTCTGAGTTAATGTGGACTGTGTTCTGATCCTTGCAAGGTAGAAGGTCAGAGAGAATGAGCATGCCTTGCTAAAGATTCACATCTCTCTTTTGTGTATACATAATTCACTAGAAGAAGGAAAAGTCCAGTAGGAAAAACAAAACAATCCTGTTTTATGACTCCAACATGGTAAAAAACGAGCAGAGAAAAAGCCAAAAATTTAAAAATAATAATTTAAAGTCCAGTTTTGGGCAGTGGTTGCTCCTCTGGTGTATTTTGCTATCATTTCTATCTGTGGACACTCCAGGCTGAATCTTCAGATGACTTCTGCTTATTGCAAGACTAACGCCGGACGTTCTTTTCTCTCATTTGCCTGTTTGCCTCTCGTCCTCTCTGGACATCCTGTTGTCCAGCCAGACTTTATCCATTCTCTTACTCTTTTTTGTTTTTCTTGTAAATCATGTATTTTAAAAAACAGTTTAAACCTCAAAAGTCACTTCAAAATCCCAACATTAGAATAATTGTCATTACTCAAACTGCATTTCTCACTCACATTAACTATGCTATACTTTCATTACTGTCTTTAAGAATAAAGATGATTTACAATTAACAAAAGCACAGATAGATAAACTCTGTTATAGCATTCTGTATCATTTTAAACATAAAAGGCTGGATGACCTTTTACCCTCTCAGATGTAATGACGGCTAAGGCGGGAGGACTTCAGTCTTTCCCTTTCCCACCTCTCTGGACGCATGTGAGTGGGTGCCTCTCACTTCAGGGTTTGATAGTGTATAACAGGATAAACCAAACACATCAGTGAGGTCCATGACGGTGCAGGATCACATCAACCTTTAAAAAGCTGTAAATGTTGAGTGTTCCTGACCTTTCAGATCCAAACCCTGTTAAACAGAAACTAATGAATCAGTATCACATCACTCACCGCTGAGTCCGGGCAGCAGTAGCAGTGCTCTGTGCTACTGTGGGTTCCCCACAGACGTCAGCTCACACTTACTTACACCGTTGCTGGTACACAAACTAAATACTGCTCAGTCTGCAGAGTTGCCCAGTGGGCAGAGTGCACTCTAGGATTCACTGTGTGTGTCCTCCCGTCGGTGCTGCACCTACCACACAGCGGGAGAGGTTAATATGCACAGCGAGTGTGTTGCTCAGCTGGCACTGCTCCCTTAATCACTATCCCCACCTCTCTTCCTGCAGCTGAGCAAGAAGACACACCCACTGGTACAAATATATATACAACGTCTATCCACAGTATCCAGAACTAATGACGTCCAGCGACTAAGAACGCCTTCAGGTATCACAGAGGTTTCTAACACCCACAGAGCTGCAGAACTAAGGACTGTGCATAAAACGAGTGTGTGAAAGCAGGCCTGAGGTATGAATGTGGGTAAGGCTGATGGTCTTCATTCATAGTGTGTGTGTCAGCTGCACGGATGGCTGTCGCTGAGAGCTGAGCAGCCCGGCCAGATTGATGAGGGGTCAAACACATGGTTAAGTCTCATTTCATTTACAAGCACAGGCTAACCCACACGCTGCAGCACACGGGATGGTGGTGGGAAGGGTCAAGTACCTCCCCACAGGTCTGCTGGTTTAATAGAACTGTAAAATCCAGAGAAGGTGCTTCATTAAATACATGCTGGCTGACACAGACTGATTGCAGAGCACTGACAGGCTTGATCGGTAGAGCTTTAATGCCTCCCACAGAACAGTTTCCCCTAGTCTGGGAAAACCCTTGACTGGGAAAAGTCAGAAGGATTTTTATTTGATAGTAAGCTCACATACAGAATCAGCACATACAGAGTGGTTCACTCAGACACTTCACAGGACACTCTGGTCAGAAATGCCTGAAGTTGATCCAAAACGCCTCACCTTTGGTTGACAACACTGCTGCTCTCTTTGAAGTGATTGAAATATTCTTTGAAACTATATATAAAAATCCTTTTAGTTTGATGGTAGGATTGTTATAGTTGATAATAAAACATTCTGCAGTACTCCAGAGTACACACAGCATGTTGAATGAATGGGCGGTTTGTGTTAGAGAAAGACTGTAAGTGAACTGTGGCCTCCTGCATAAAAGTCCAGTAGAGCCTCAAACAACCTCCACTAAACAACACAATACTCTACTTCCTGATCTAGGATATGAAGTGTAAGGCTCAGGGAGAGCTGAAGAAGTCTGCCTTTTACAGACATGCTTGGATGAAGCTACTGCTCTCTGGAAACACTGCCACAGTAGCTGATATAAGGTGTCAGTCACTGGTGTTATATGCCACTGCTGTCCCTGTGTGCTAATAAAACAGAGCCTGTGGTATCTTACACACACCTGCATCTTTTTACTGCAGGGCTATTATTGGCCTGATTTAACATTAGCTTAGAGATCCACTATCCTGTATGCTGTATAGGTGAGCATGTAGCAGGTCCCATTTCTACTTCCTGGGCACATCATCACATCTGCACATAAATCTGGTCTAACTTATAATTTTGTATAATTTTAAATAGTGGTTCACAGCTTATTCTCTACAAAAAACAACCCAGTGTACTCCTGATGCCAGTGATTCAGGGAACAAATAAAATCTCTGCCAAATTAAACATGTGAATCTGTCATTTGGAGTTTATTTTTGGATTCATGGTTCTTTCCTTTGCATTAAGAAGCTGATTTAATCTCAAGTTTTGTACAGTTTTTATGTATTTCTGCCTCATGTTTTCTTGTGTATTAAGTCCTTTTGTCCCTTTCTGGGTCACCTGTGAGATTGTGTTGCTTGGAGAAAACTCTCCTGAGTTTCTCTGATACACCGGCTACATAGTTCGCTGTTTGGCTCTCAGCGAAGGTGGTCGCACTTTTCTCCTCTCCTCCTCTCCCTTATCTTCCCTGCTTAGCCTCTTATGTCCTTGTCTAGTCTCGTGTTTTTTGTATTACTTTTCCCTGGAACACTCTCTCACAGTCTGTTCTCTAAAACCTAAAAGAGGAATTATGGATTTGATCAACTGGTCCCTAAATGCAATTGACACCCCTTTCTCAACGAGAAGTTTGGGCTCGGGTGAGCCTGAATGCTGAAGATATCTACCTATTTGGAACCATGGTAACAGGGTTCTGGCTGATCGGAGCTGGCTTGGCCCTGACTTATCGAAGAATTAAGGAAGTGGAACTGGCTGTTCAAACCCCCACAAAGCTGCCCGCTGGGATTGAAACGATGGGAGAGGCGTGAGTTTCTCAAAATGGCCTCATTGAGTGCAGCACGGATAAGATCTTGGAGAGGCTACAGCTGCTGTGAATACTCAGAATAAGATCTCTGACTGCAGACTGGATACATCTCGGAAGGGCTCGCTCGGAATAACATCTCTGGGCGCAAATTGGATGACATCTCAGGGAGGCACACTGCCGTGAGTTCTCAGAATCGGCTCCTTGACCACAAGAAATGACAACATCACAGAACGCAAGTATGGCGAAGCTCGCGGCTCTCCAACGGGAGATTGAGAGACCAGTGATGGACTGTAGAACTGCTTTGAAATTCATATGAGCTGTTCGCACTAAAGTAAAAATACCATCACTTATGTGGATACCCCTTTGGCACCAGCTGCAAGGCCAGAGCTGAAGAAAACACCCTGATAACGACTGTGTTTAGATTGTTCTTCCCATTCCATGCAAGGCCACCTGGGTTGGCTGGAAGACTGTTTACTTAGCCTGGCAGGGCGAAGGACACTGTCTCAGCTGAACTCTGGACACGCACACACATACATATACACTGATATGCACACACTCATCCCCCCTCCCTTTCCAAATGCCTTCGATGCTTGTTTCCTGCGGGGGAGCACGGCGGGTCTGTGTGCCACGCTGGATGGTAGCGCTGTGCAGGGCGGCTGCTGTGTTCGATTCGGATTACTCCTCACCCCCCACCCAATCCTGTGGCTTGTCATGTCTTTCACAATGT
The DNA here is from genome assembly GCF_965226115.1 of Aulonocara stuartgranti. Classification (NCBI taxonomy): domain Eukaryota; kingdom Metazoa; phylum Chordata; class Actinopteri; order Cichliformes; family Cichlidae; genus Aulonocara; species Aulonocara stuartgranti. The sequence continues at coordinate 30,820,338 of NC_138959.1, forward strand.
TGTGCTGTGGACCTTTATGTGCTTTTTGTGCAGAGGAGTTTTTTTGTTTCCTGTTCTTATGCTGTCCTACCATGGAAGCACAGCATGAGTAGAGGTCTCTTTCTTTCCTCTTGTACTTTCCCATTGTAGTGTATATTTCAGTGTTTTTCTGTAACGCTACCGATCTCTGACTTGTATCCCCATGTGATGTCTGTGTTGTGTGTGTAAGGTCGGGGGGGGGTCCCATTTCACTGCAGGGCAACCTGCATGTGGCGAATAAAGCTTTGATTGATTGATTGTTTGATTGATTGATAGAGAATGACAATGTTGTTGCATCTGTCTTTCTTTTCCTCCCTTGCTGGTGTCTGATCTTGTTTTCTGTGCCTCTTTGCTGACTTTATAAACACCCATTTAGGATAACCGCATGTTTTAAGAGCTTCCTTTACATGTGTGTGTTCCTTCTTTATTCCTTCAGGCTTAGAGGGAACATGTTCTGCCCGGTGGTGTAGGGTCCTGATTACTCCAGGTTTGTGTTCCAGAGGGTGATGGGAGTCAAAGAGGAGGTACTGGTCCGTGTGTGTGGGCTTCCGGTAAACTTCAATGTTGAGGTTGCCATTCTCCTTAATGTGCACAGCGCAGTCCAGGAAAGGCAAACAGTTGTCCTTTGTGTCTTCCCTGGTGAACTTGAAGTTTTTATCCACAGCGTTAATGTGCGCAGTGAAGGATTCCACTTCTTCTGTCTTGATTTTGACCCAGGTGTCGTCCACATATCTGTACCAGTGGCTGGGTACTCTTCCTTTGAAAGAGCCAAGAGTCTTCCTTTCCACTTCTTCCATGTAAAGGTTGGCTACAATAGGTGACACGGGGAGCCCATGGCACAGCCATGTTTTTGTCTGTAGAAACCTTCGTTGTATTTGAAGTATGTAGTGGTGAGGCAGAGGTCTAACAGTGTGCAGATCTGATCGGGTGTGAAGTTGGTCCTGTCCTCCAAGGAGCTGTCTTCTTGTAGTCATTTTCGGACAGTCTCCACGGCCTCCGTGGTGGGTATGCAAGTGAAGAGAGTGACTACATCAAAGGACACCATGGTTTCAAGTTTCTGAACCTTGTTGGTGGTAAATGGCCTGTATTTGTATAGCGCTTTACTACCCCAAAGTGGTTTACACATCCAGTCATCCACCCATTCACACACTGGTGATGGCCATCACACTGGTGATGGCCATAAGAAGCTAAATGATCTTCTTATGGCCTCTGACAGTGGACTCATCTCTGTGCTTGTCCTGCTAGACCTCAGTGCAGCGTTCGATACTGTCGACCATAATATCCTATTAGAGCGATTTGAACATGCTGTAGGTATTACAGGTACTGCACTGCAGTGGTTTGTATCATATCTATCTAATAGACTCCAGTTTGTGCATGTAAAGGGAGAGTCCTCTTCACACACTGAGGTAATTATGGAGTTCCACAGGGTTCAGTGCTAGGACCAATTCTGTTTACATTATACATGCTTCCCTTAGGCAGTATCATTAGAAGACATAGCATACATTTACACTGCTATGCTGATGACACCCAGCTCTATCTGTCCATGAAGCCAGATAACACACACCAATGAGTTAAACTGCAGGAATGTCTTAAAGACATAAAGACCTGGATGGCCGCTAACTTTCTGCTTCTTAATTCAGATCAAACTGAGGTTATTGTACTCGGCCCTGAAAAGCTTAGAAATATGGTCTCTAACCAGATTCTTACTCTGGATGGCATTACCTTGGCCTCCAGTAACGCTGTGAGGAACCTTGGAGTCATTTTTGACCAGGACATGTCCTTCAACGCACATATTAAACAAATATGTCAGACTGCTTTCTTCCATTTGTGCAACATCTCTAAAGTTAGAAATATCCTGTCTCAGAGTGATGCTGAAAAACTAGTTCATGCATTTATTTCTTCCAGGCTGGACGACTGTAATTCATTATTATCAGGATGTCCAAAAAACTCACTGAAAAGCCTTCAGCTAATCCAAAATGCTGCAGCAAGAGTCCTGACAGGGACTAGAAAGAGAGAGCAGGTTTCTCCTGTTTTGGCTTCCCTTCATTGGCTTCCTGTGAAATCCAGAATTAAATTCAAAATCCTGCTCCTCACATACAAGGTCTTAAATAATCAGGCCCCATCTTATCTTAATGACCTTGTAGTACCATATCACCCTATTAGAGCACTTCGCTCTCGCTCTGCAGGCCTACTTGTTGTTCCTAGAGTATTTAAAAGTAGAATGGGAGGCAGAGCCTTCAGTTTTCAGGCCCCTCTTCTGTGGAACCAGCTTCCAGTTTGGATTCAGGAGACAGACACTATCTCTACTTTCAAGATTAGGCTTAAAACTTTCCTTTTTGCTAAAGCATATAGTTAGGGCTGGACCAGGTGACCCTGAATCCTCCCTTAGTTATGCTGCGATAGATGTAGGCTGCCGGGGATTCCCATGATGCATTGAGTTTTTCCTTTCCAGTCACCTTTCTCACTCACTATGTATTAACAGACCTCTCTGCATTGAATCATATCTGTTATTAACCTCTGTCTCTCTTCCACAGCATGTCTTTTATCCCGTCTTCCTTCTCTCACCCCAACCAATCACAGCAGATGGCCCCGCCCCTCCCTGAGCCTGGTTCTGCCGGAGGTTTCTTCCTGTTAAAAGGGAGTTTTTCCTTCCCACTGTTGCCAAAGTGCTTGCTCATAGGGGATCATATGATTGTTGGGTTTTTCTCTGTATCTATGAAGCGCCTTGAGGCGACTTATGTTGTGATTTGGCGCTATATAAATAAAATTGAATTGAATTACATTGTAGCCACAGACACTGGTGCCACCGGGCCCTCTGACCACCACCAGTAGGCAACGGGTGAAGTGCCTTGCCCAAGGACACAACCAGCAAGGCTGTCCGAGCCGGGGCTCAAACCAGCAACCTTCCGATTATAAGGCGAACGCCCAACTCTTGAGCCCAGTGAAGTCGGTGGAGTTCAAATCTGCGACTCTCCAACATTTGACCCTAGAATTGAAGAAGCTTCTCGGATGAGAGGTGAAACGCCTTCAAGCCACTTAAAGAAGTCCAGATGCTTTTCTTTCCAAGCTCCTTAGACTACGATGACCTGGATGACTGAGAACCTTCACAGACATAACGGTGTACAGAAAGAGTTGAACGTGCAGACATGTTGAGAGCGCGAGCAGCACATTGTAAGCAAGCACAAATGCAAAAACTGAGTGAGAGGAGCTGCTACTGTGTGTGTGGATAATAGCAAACACTGAAATACATTTTTTTGCACGCAGCAATGAATTTTGTTCACTCAAATTGAGCTTTTTGCTCAAAATAAATTTCTCCTCAAAATGCAACATTTGCACCTGAAAATTTGTTTTGACGTGCGCTCAAATTTTGTTTTTTTTACCTGCGCTCAATAGTGGGATAAAAATAACGCCATATGTGGGTGTCTCTCTCTTGCTGTGTGTCTTGCTCCCCCACTGTGAGTCTTAGTCATGTCTTTGTGTTTTGTCTCCCTCACCTGTTCCCTGTTCTGTTTTTGTTTCATCCCTGTTTCCCCAGTCCAACGCTCCCATGTTTGTTTGTCCCCGTCTAGGTGTCGACCTGTGTTTGTGCTATTTCCTGTCTTATTTTGATAGTCCTTGTCCTCGTGTGTTGTGTTCAGTTTTGCTTCCCCTGTCTCGTTATGTCTAATTTTTTTCTCCTGTGTTCCCCAGATGCCTCAGCTTCCCCGATGATCCTGCGGTGTATTTATTGTATGAGTTTCCCTTTGGACTCACGAAGAATAAGTCATTCTGTTAGTAGGCAGCGAGAGAAAAGGAAAGGCAGGAGTGTGGAGGTGCGAGTAAGGACTTCAAATTAAGGGACTATGACTGGTAAGGGGAGAGAGCTGGTTGATATGATCGACTCACCCAAGTGATGTGAAACTTTAACCAAAACCCCCAAAATTAACGCATAACAAAAAACATTAAGGACATGATCTATGCAACGTAGCTCAGAGAGGAAACATTTCTACATTTTAATTCCATTGTACCTGTGACAATGACAATAAAGACATTCTGATTCAGAAGAAACACCATCTGCAGACCTCTGCTACCTGACTCACACACACACACACACACACACACACACACACACACACACACACACAGTCACATAGTCACTTGGTCTAGTCTTAGTATTGAGTGGAGATGTGAGCCTCATAGCTTCCCTGCAATCTACTGACATTGATCTAAGAGAAAGATCAAACTTTGGCCGACACTCTCAGCTTCTCAGTAACTGTGTGAGTGTGTGAGGTAAGTGTTAAAACGTGCACATGATTATGTATGACATGTTTTGTGCATAATGGAATTTCCAGGCAGATGTAAGTATCTTGCTTAAATACCTTAAACCACCTTAAACAAGCTTTGTTTGTGTAGGCTTGTGTGCATCAGTGTGTGACAGCATTTGTTGTCATGGGTGTGTTTCTGTACCACAGTGCACTCACATGTGAGCAGAGGTCTGTGTGAGCTCCTGAGTGGCACCACCAAGCTGATAGTGTATTGGACGGGAGAGACTGGCAGGCAATCAGACTCTGTCCAGATGACCCAAGCCCAGCAGCGTCTCCTTGTTTCCTCAGTTAAAGGACTGATGGACAGCTCCGTCACAGGCTGCTAAACCCCTGGAAAAACTATGGAGAATGCTCAGTTTTTTGATGTTGAAGCAAATAAACAAAACCACACAAACTATTTGTTTTAATAGCAATTAATTGTAATAACTTAAAACGATTTGGGGGCTGAGTTTGTGACGCAGCATTTTTAAGGTTTTCTTCTTGTGAATTCTTTGTTTGGAATGTTTTAGTTTTCTATTAGTTAGTATTCACTTGCTCTTTGCTTTGCCTGTAAGCTTAGTTATATTTGTTTCCATTGTGTCTCATCTCCCATTCCCGTTTACATGTCTCCTCCCCGTGCTCTGTGTCATGCCTCTCCTGTCTGTCATGTTTATCCATGTATGTTTAAGTCCTTGTGTTTAAGTCTCTCCCTCACTATTTTGAAAGTCTTGTGTTTCCATGTTCGGTGTGTTTAGGTTTGCTGCCCCTGTGGCATCATGTTCATCTGTGTCAGCTGTTTCCCAGGTGTTTCCCCTTCCCTCATCACCCTTCTGTCTCCCTCTGCTCAGGGTCAGGTCGTCTGTCTTCCTTCCCTCATGTTCCTGGGATTCATGTTGTCTTAAGTCTCAGTTTGTTTTCTCAGGTTCATGTTCATGTTTATATCTGGAGTTTTTCCATATTTAGCTTTAGCTTTTCCCAGTTTAGGTTACAGTTTAGTCTTGTCTCTGTTCACCTTTGCCCTTTGCTTTTTTAGTTTCCCACCAGTCTAAATAAACGGCTCGTTTTTTGTTAAAATCCATTTCTGTCCCTCGTGTTTTCCTGCATATGGGTCCGCACCTCAAACACATCAGCCTCTCGGCCGTGACACAAACAGCAGCATGTTTTGGTGGAGAACGAGAAGGACGGCAGTCAGCCTGTGGAGAAGGATTGGATCAGGTTCTCCAGAGGTGATTGGTGGTCTGCAAACTGGTCTAGTCTCTTTTTCAGCTGTGACTGTCTCCGTCCCACAATTACACCACAATTATCATACCTACCACACAATACATGCAGTTTTTATTAAGTCCCTAAATAACCAGGAAAAAGTTTTTTAATTTATCCATCTATTTTCTTAACTGCTTATCGTATCCTACTTTAACAACCCTGCCACCACAACCCGCTTCCCAAAGCTGCTCTTCTTATTTTTGCAGGACTTTCCATGTCTGTTTGTGTCATTCATCACCTTTTCCTTCTATTACCCACTTACATGGTCTACTTAGATGTAATATGCTCCTGTCCTCCTCTTACATTATCACACCATCTTTTCATTTTCCACAGAGGCATCCTTCCAGAAGATTGCTGTGTGATAGTGATGAACATTTAAGGGAAAGGTGACGGGGAATGGAGCGAGCTGCTTATTTGGTCACAGCCTGAGGCAGTCATATGTCAAATGTGGCACTCCAAAGGTCCCTTTCAGCTGCTGTTGCAAGAATCTGGCTGAACGACTGAGAAAGTGGAGAAAAAGGTCTGGGCAAATGGAAAGTTCTCTGTGTCTGTATTACTTTTGAATTCAATTCAATTCAATTCAATTCAATTTTATTTATATAGCGCCAAATCACAACATAAGTCGCCTCAAGGCGCTTCATAGATACAGAGAAAAACCCAACAATCATATGACCCCCTATGAGCAAGCACTTTGGCAACAGTGGGAAGGAAAAACTCCCTTTTAACAGGAAGAAACCTCCGGCAGAACCAGGCTCAGGGAGGGGCGGGGCCATCTGCTGCGACCGGTTGGGGTGGGAGAAGGAAGACAGGATAAAGACATGCTGTGGAAGAGACACAGAGATTAATAACAGATATGATTCAATGCAGAGAGGTCTGTTAACACATAGTGAGTGAGAAAGGTGACTGGAAAGGAAAAACTCAGTGCATCATGGGAATCCCCAGCAGCCTACGTCTATTGCAGCATAACTAAGGGAGGATTCAGGGTCACCTGGTCCAGCCCTAACTATATGCTTTAGCAAAAAGGAAAGTTTGAAGCCTGATCTTGAAAGTAGAGATAGTGTCTGTCTCCTGAATCCAAACTGGAAGCTGGTTCCACAGAAGAGGGGCCTGAAAACTGAAGGCTCTGCCTCCCATTCTACTTTTAAATACTCTAGGAACAACAAGTAGGCCTGCAGAGCGAGAGCGAAGTGCTCTAATAGGGTGATATGGTACTACAAGGTCATTAAGATAAGATGGGGCCTGATTATTTAAGACCTTGTATGTGAGGAGCAGGATTTTGAATTCTGGATTTAACAGGAAGCCAAAACAGGAGAAATCTGCTCTCTCTTTCTAGTCCCTGTCAGGACTCTTGCTGCAGCATTTTGGATTAGCTGAAGGCTTTTCAGGGAGTTTTTAGGACATCCTGATAATAATGAATTACAGTCGTCCAGCCTGGAACTAATAAATGCATGAACTAGTTTTTCAGCGTCACTCTGAGACAGGATATTTCTAACTTTAGAGATGTTGCACAAATGGAAGAAAGCAGTCTGACATATTTGTTTAATATGTGCGTTGAAGGACATGTCCTGGTCAAAAATGACTCCAAGGTTCCTCACAGTGTTACTGGAGGCCAAGGTAATGCCATCCAGAGTAAGAATCTGGTTAGATACCATATTTCTAAGCTTTTCAGGGCCGAGTACAATAACCTCAGTTTGATCTGAATTAAGAAGCAGAAAGTTAGCGGCCATCCAGGTCTTTATGTCTTTAAGACATTCCTGCAGTTTAACTAATTGGTGTGTGTTATCTGGCTTCATGGATATTAATGATGCTGCCTAAGGGAAGCATGTATAATGTAAACAGAATTGGTCCTAGCACCGAACCCTATATGTGTATATATATATATATATATATATATATATATATATATATATATATATGTATATATATATATATATATATATATATATATATATAAAACACCCAGCACGCCCCTGCGGGCGGTTTATCCTTCAAGCTCGGGTCCTCTACCAGAGGCCTGGGAGCTTGAGGGTCCTGCGCAGTATCTTAGCTGTTCCCAGGACTGCGCTCTTCTGGACAGAGATCTCCGATGTTATTCCCGGGATCTGCTGGAGCCACTCGCCTAGCTTGGGAGTCACCGCACCTAGTGCTCCGATTACCACGGGGACCACCGTTACCTTCACCCTCCACATCCTCTCGAGCTCTTCTCTGAGCCCTTGGTATCGCCGTCATTGTGGATGTTGGGTATCGAAGAATCCATAGGTCCGTCATCCTATTCATGTAGCCCCTTCCGCCGGGGTTACTTGCGTAGTAGCATTCCAACAACGCCCTGTTTTCGTCTCTTGCCCACCGATGCCTTCTTTTATATATATATATATATATATATATATATATATATATATATATATATATAGGAACAGGAAGCTAACTGAATTATTAATGTTTGCAACACACAATTTCCTGCTAATTGTGCCACTGTATAATGCTAAGAGACAAAACATGATTACACATTCATGCTTAGTCTGCTGAATGCATTCAGGAACCTCCGACCTGAATCATTCAATACCAGCAGCACCTCTTCAGTTTTGGTGTCGGGTTCTTTTCAACATACCGTGGTTTTAAAAACGGAATGAAAAACAGGGTCCAGGTTTAAGCAGAGTATTTTGCAGCCCCAATATCATCACAGCTTATAACCACTGAGCTGGCCCTCACGGCCTGTGGTCTGTGTCGAGTCGTAATATTCTCTGACAGTGAGGCTGAAACAGTTTAGCAGGGTAGCAGAGTCCATCTATAACACAGACAGATACATTCTGTGCCTCCTTTCTTAAAATCAAAAAGTTATTCACATAACCCATTTGTAGGTTTTGTTTCTTGGCTCCTCTGCTCAAGGTTGTCCTGAGTCCTCCTGACAAAACCCAGTGCTCATGAAGTATTTCAAACACATCACTCTCAGCATTTGGAAACCTTTCTTCTTTCTCCCTTGTTGTGTTGCAGTACTCTCTGTTTCCCTTTGTTCTCTGGGACTCATTTTTTTCATGTCATGGCTCTGTGGGGAGGGAACGGCTCGCTTTGTGTGTGTGTGTGTGTGTGTGTGTGTGTGTGTGTGTGTGTGCGTGTGTGTGTGTGTGTGTGTGCGTGTGTGTGTGTGTGTGTGTGTGTGTGTGTGTGTGTGTGCGTGTGTGTGTGTGTGTGTGTCCAAGCAGGGCGCAATCACTCTGTCTCTATTACACTGAGTAAAGTTTTGCAGCTGACAATATAACAGTGCTCAGCATTTGTGTGAAGATGCTGTTTGTTGTTATGATGCTTGGAGTCTCACACTGATTACATTGAACTGCATGATTACTTAATCACATGTTAGTGAGTATTGAATTATCATCTTGGATTTGTCAGTGAAAGCAACAATAAACTGCAGTTAACACGTCACTAATATATGTTGTGCTTTTCTTCCTTTGTCAGCTGTTTGTAACGTTTCAGTATTTTTCATACAGTTTACATACGTTAGAATATAATAATCCTTTAATTGTCCCACAAGGGGAAATTTGGTTGTAACAGCAGCAATAACAACACATATACAAACAAACAGGTCACGGGACACAGGACAGAAACAAACAAGATTTTTACATATTTACATCAAGGACAATGGTTACCAAAAACAGAGTACTGTACCGTTATTAAAATTAAAGAAAATTAAATACAGATAAGAGGCAAACCCAGGTTATAGTGTGAATCGGTTGATAAAATAGTGCCAAGTTACAGCGCTGATGTAAGCCTCTGTTTGTTTGGAGCAGTTTTGATTGTACAGTCTGACAACTGCAGGGAGGAAGGATCTGCAGCTTCATGCATCGAGGATGCAGCAGTCTGTCACTGAAGGAGCTCTGCAGTTCAGAAACATTTACATGCATGGGGTGGGAGACTCTGTCCATCGGAGATGTTATTTTGGCCAGAGTCCTTCTGTCTCCACCACCTGCACTGGGTCCAGGGTGCATCCCAGAACAGCGCTGGCCTTCCTGATGAGTTTATCCAACCTCTTCCTCTCTGCTGCAGATAAACTGCTGCTCCAACATACAACACTGTAAATATGACAGATGCAACCACAGAGTCATAGAAGGTCTTTAAAACTTTCTGCAGCCATTAACAAACACCAGAATAAACACCCCGAGGCTGCTTTTATTGTTGCTGGCGACTTCAACCACACCAACTTAAAGACAGTGAGCGAGGGAACCCCACAACCACAACCAAAGCAGACATGACACCAGACCACCAACCTCTGACTCTCTCCCCCACCGATGTAGGAGCGGTGCTGAGCAGGATCAATGTCCACAAGGCTGCAGGCCCTGATGGCATCCCCGGGCGTGTTCTCTGAGCGTGTTCTGGGGAGCTTGCAGGAGTGCTCACAGACATATTCAACCTGTCCTTGGCCCACGCTGTGGTACCGGCCTGCTTCAAATCCACCTCCATCGTCCCGATACCCAAAAACTCCAACCCATCTTGCCTCAATGACTACCGCCCAGTAGCACTCACCCCCATCATCACTAAGTGCTTAGAGCAGCTGGTCCTAGCACACTTCAAATCCTGTCTCCCCCCCACCCTGGACCCCCACCAATTCGCATACCGCCAGAACAGGAGCACAGAGGATGCAGTCTCCATCGCACTGCACTCTGTCCTCTCACACCTGGACAACAACAACACCTACGCCAGAATGCTGTTTATAGACTTCAGTTCAGCATTAAATACAATCCACCCCTCACAACTCATCAGGATACTGACAGACCTGGGCATCAGTTCCCTCATCTGCAAATGGTTACTGGACTTCCTGACCAACCGCCCCGAACATGTCCGGCTGGATAACCGCTGCTCATCTACAATCACGATGAACACCGGTGTACCACAAGGCTGTGTGATGAGCCCTTTCCTCTACTCCCTCTTCACCCACGACTGTAGACCTGCTGATGGTTCCAACACCATCATTAAGTTTGCAGATGACACCACGGTGATTGGCCTCATCAGTGACAACGATGAGGCCGCCTACAGGGAGGAGGTGGATCGTCTGGCTGAGTGGTGCGACACAAACAACCTGCTGCTTAACACCGAGAAGACCAAGGAGCTCATCGTGGACTGCAGGAGGAATGCTGACCCACATCCACCCATCCACATTAAGGGGACGGCTGTGGAGCGTGTGAGCAGCTTCAAGTTCCTGGGAGTCCATATCTCCGAGGATCTCACCTGGACGACCAACTGCTCCAAGCTGGTCAAGAAGGCTCATCAGCGCCTCTTCTTCTTGAGGACTCTGAGGAAGAACCACCTGTCCTCAGACATCCTGGTGAACTTCTATCGCTGCACCATCGAGAGCATCCTGACCAACTGTATAACAGTCTGGTATGGGAACTGCTCTGCCTCGGACCGGAAGGCGTTGCAGAGGGTCGTGAAAACTGCCCAGCGCTTCGCCGGAGCACCACTTCCTGCCATAAAAGACATCTACAGGAAGCGGTGTCTGAAAAGGGCTGGGAAAATCATCAAAGACCCCAGTCACCCATCACATGGACTCTTCACCCTCCTGCCCTCTGGGAGGCGCCACAGGAGCCTCCGGACTAAGACCACCAGGTACCGGAACAGCTTCTTCCCCACAGCTGTCAGACTCCTGAACTCTGCCTCCTGACATCTGACCCACGTTAAACTCATGGACTGAACATACACACACCCACAATGGACAACTGTACCCTCAAACACACAATAATAACATGGACTGAACCACCACTCACAACCACTAGCACTTTATATAGCCTCTGTAGGAATTATATCTCACTTATCTTAACTGCACTACTGTATAGCTCTGTGTAAATAATCATTCTGTACATTCGATAATTTTTAACCCTACAACTGTTTACAACTTGCATAGTTCCCATTTCTGTTTAACTGTATATCTCAGATTTCTGTAAAGTTATTTATTTCATATTCTGTATAGTTTTTCATATTTATATCCTGTTCATATCCTATACATAGCTTGTACTCACTACAGCCTGTACATACTTATAGTTATAGAATATTCACAACATACTTCATACCGTGTACATTATAACATACCATAATAGACCCATTTCTGCAATATACTCACATATCTATATTATTGCTAATATATATATTGTAATATATCTATATCACTTAAGCACTTCTGGATGGATGCAAACTGCATTTCGTTGCCCTGTACCTGTGCATGTGCAATGACAATAAAGTTGAATTCTATTCTATTCTATTCTAAAAGCGCTCCCTGGACTCCAAATGACCTCAGCCGCCTCAGCAGGTAGAGTCTGCTCTGACCCTTCCTGTAAAGAGCATCAGTGTTGTGGCTCCAGTCCAGTTTATTATTCAGGTGAACACCCAGGTACCTATGAGAGTCCACTATCTCAATGTCCACTCCCTGGATGTTCACCGGTGTCAGTGTGGTGGGTCTGCGTCTCCGGAAGTCCACCACCAACTCCTTGGTTTTCCCGGCGTTGATCAGCAGGTGGTTCTGCAGACACCAGTCCACAAAGTCCAGAGTCCACTGTCTGTACTCTGAGTCGTCCTCACCTGTGATGAGGCGACTATGGCAGAGTCGTCAGAGAACTTCTGTAGGTGGTAGCGTGGGGAGTTGATGGAGAAGTCTGCAGTGTAGAGGGTGAAGAGGAACGGTGCCAGCACAGTTCCCTGTGGGGCCCCCGTACTGCAGACCAGCGTGTCAGAGACACAGCCCTGTGACCTCACATACTGTGGACGTTCTGTGAGGTAGTCCAGTATCCACTGGGACATGTGGAGGTCCACTCCCGATAGCTCCAGCTTGTCTCTCAGAAGTCGTGGCTGGATGGTGTTGAAAGCACTGGAGAAATCAAAGAACATGATCCTCACAGTGCTTCCAGGCTTCTCCAGGTGAGTCAGAGCTCGGTGCAGGAGGTAGATGATGGCGTCCTCCATCCCAATGCCAGGCTGATAAGCAAACTGCAGCGGATCCAATGAAGACCTCACCAGGGGGCGCAGGTGGTTTAGAACCAACCTATCGAGGGTCTTCATCAGATGCGATGTCAGGGCTACCGGCCTATAGCTGCTGAGGTCCTTGGGATGGGAGGTCTTTGGTACCGGTACCACACAGGAGGTCTTCCACAGCTGTGGTACTTTCCCCAGTGACAGGCTCAGGTTGAACAGATATCCTAGGATGCCACACAGTTCATCTGTGCAGCACCTCAGGAGTCTGGAGGTGATGCCATCTGGACCTGCAGCCTTCTGCACCTTGATCTTGTGAAGCTCGTTCCTCACTTGAAGTGATGAGATAGAGAGAGGGGATTTCGGGGTAGGCGGTGTATGTTGGAGTCCACAGAAGCCGCGGTGTGTGTGATGGCTGGGAGCTGGGAGGTGTGAAGCTGAGAGGTGTGAAGTCCTGAGATGAAGGACAGGCAGTCCCTGAAGATAAGGGAAATTGCCGACCATTTCCTTACTGTGCATTTCACAACTGGTCCTCTGTGTACTAGAGGTTTATACACAGGCTGGAGATGAACCAGGTTGTGACCTGAGCCCCCTAGAGGAGGGAGAGGTGAGGAGCTGTATGCCTCCATGGTGTTAGCATACAATAAGTCCAATGTTTTTTCTCTGGTGTGGCAGGTGACATACTGGGTGAAGGTGGGGAGAGTGGAGGACAGGGAGATGTGATTAAAGTCCACAGAGATCAGGAAAAGGACCTGAGGGTGCTGTGTTTAGTTATTAGTTATTTATACATTATTTATACTTTTTGTCCACCTCACTGTGCAGATGGGCCTTGTGTCATGTGAACAAATTCTTCTTGCTATCCGATTGTTGAGCTAAATTAGTTTAACATAAAAAATGTTGAGATTTTTAACATTGCACAAAATCACTAAATGTATCATAACAGTCTAAAAGTCATTCTTTGAAAATGGAAAAATGGGACGATTCGATTTTATGAATGAGCACGAAATATCTGTCTGAATGATTTATGACAATCCAAAGAAGTTACATACCTATACAAACCTGCACCCACTGTGCCAGTGTCATTACAGATTGCTGTTCTACTACCAAGCAGTCAGAAAATCAGCTGTTCCGTTAGAGCACTGTGCTCCAACAGTGTAAGGCATGACACCAAACAAAGGCATAGCGCTTTACAGTTGGTGATGCTGATCAGCAGATCTAAACAAGTTCTTGATATGGTGACATGCTGTAAACATGGTTATGAAATTTGGTGCTGAAAAGCTGGACACTGCGGTATCCACCGGGATCCAGCCAGAGTGGATTGTGGAGTCCTGTTAGTGACCCTCCACCTGAATGGATGATAACAACCTTCTAAACAAACTAGCAGGTGGAGATGAACCTACTGGCCCATTTCTATGAGGCTGATTCTGCCGATAATGCCCATTGTATGGACTGATAACTGATAATCTGAGGCGGTGCAGTTTCAGTGTCTAACAGTGCAGGACTACAGTGGCAGACTTTTCCAAAGGGTTTTACCGCATGCCAGCACCAAGTTTCTTAGTTGTGATGGAAACAGCTCGAAGGCTTAAATGTGCAGTTTCTTTCTTTTTCATTTTCCTCCCTCACCTTCTAACCAATCCCTGCCTTTGTGAAGCCTGTCCAACACATCATCATTCCAGGGTCTCAGGAGGACAAGTTGCTGCCTCTGCAAGATTGTGATGTAGGGCTCCTGATTGGATATGATTGCCCATCAGCGCTGGCTCCTCTTGAAGTCATCATGGGTGACAAGCATGAACCCTTTACACAAAGGTCAGAACTAGGATGGAGTATAATTGGCTCATCAAACTTCCACCTAGACAGACAAGGAAACCAGAGCTTTGTCAGTGACAGATGTTCTAAAAGCCCTGGAATTGGACTTTGCTGAGAAAACCTATGAGAACAAATATGCGTCCCAAGAAGATGTCCATTTCATACAGTTCCTCATTAACCACATCACATAAAGGGTAGACAGACATTACGAAATGCTACGCCCTTTCAAAGCAACAGCCCACCCACCCTGCCAAACAACAAGAGGTTAGCCACAGTACTGCTACAGTGCCTCAAGAAAAGACTGAGGTTTCAATAAAAACATGCTGAACATGCGATGATCGAGGAGCGTTAGAAGGCTTCCAAAGCAGTGAAGCAATCGTACAGCAGGAAGCCTTCTCTCATGAAATAAAAATGCTTCAAGCCAAAAAGGACCTTCCAAACTCAAGCTCTCTCTTCAGTGTTGACCCCATCTGGTCTGATGGACTTGTGCGTGTTGGTGGGAGATTAAAGTGGTCGTCTCTTTGCCGCAAAGTGAAGCACCCACTCATCTTACCAAGCAACAGTCATATAACCAAGCTGATTGTGTCCCACCACCATGCTAAGACATGCCATCAAGGGCAAAGCCAGACACAAATGGAGCTTAGAGGAAATGGATTCTGGGTCATTGGTGGGAGCAAGCTGGGGGCCAAAATGATACACACCTGTGTGCCTTGCAGGAAACTTTGACGACCTACAGAGAACCAGCGAATGGCTGAACTCCCTAAAGAACGTATTGAAGCCTCAGCACCCTTCACATTTAGGGGTATGGACTGCTTTGGCCCATTCATTGTAAAGTCAGCCCACAAAGAACATAAAAGACATGGTCTGATTTTCATGTGTCTGTACTCAAGAGCTGTCCATATTGAGATGCTTGAAGATTTGTCAACAGACTCTTTCATCAATGCGTTGAGATGCTTCATCAGCCTTAGAGGAGCTGTCCAACAATTACACTGCGACCAAGCTCCCAACTTTGTTGGTGCCAGGAACGAATTCAAGGAAGCACTTAAGCAATGCAACACTGAGCAATTGGAGACCCTCTTATCTGAAAAACAGTGCGAATTTGTCTTCAACGCCCCTTCTGCCAGCCATGCAGGAGGTGTCTGGGAAAGGCAAATAAGAACGGTCAGGAATGTGTTGAATGCTACCTTCACACAGTGCCCAGGTCGACTTGATAATGCCTCTCTCAGAACGCTTCTATTTGAAGCCATGGCTATTGTCAACAGTCGCTCATTATGAGTTGATGGAATCAATGGTTCTCATGCTCTGGAACCTTTAACGCCGAATCACCTCATCATGATGAAAACAAAGGTTGGTCTTCCACCCCCCAGAGTGTTTGTGAAGGAAGATTTGTATGCTACAAAAAGATGGAGAAGAGTCCAATATCTCATTGAACAGTTCAGGGGCCGCTGGAAAAGAGAGTATCTGCTTAACATATCAACAAGGAAAAAATGGAAATTACCTTGGTGTAACCTCAAGGTCAATGATATTGTCGTTATTAAAGACAACAACCTTCCACGAAACCATTGGCAGCTAGGACGAATTGTGGAGACCTTTCAAGACCATGTTGGTTTAGTCCGTCGAGTTAAAGTACGAGTTGGGGAGAGAAAGCCTCGAGGAAAGTAAGATGCCCCTTCTAAACCTTCAGTTATTGAGAGACCAATCCAAAAACTTGTACTACTCCTTGAGAATTAAATAAAACAAAATATGTTAAGACAATAATAGTTATGTTCATACTTCCTTAATGCATGAAGTGCATCACCTATATACCTCTGATAGTTCAATACAGTCATCCATTTATTAGTTTAAGAAATCCTGTACAATTCACTTGTTTTGTGAATTTGTTCGTTCATTGTATCAAAATTTGGTGGGAGTGTAAATGCCGGCCAAGCAACTTTACTTTGCACTTTTATTTTGAAGAGTAACTTAGCACTTCCTATTTTATTGTGTCAGACTTCCTGTTCTGTTCTCAGTGAAACGACACAAACACGTTGCTTCAGACTGAGTAAAAAACATTTATTTTTGGAAATATTCATATGAACCCTTTAGTTTATTTACCTGTCACATGCTATAACTTGGGAAAGTTTATACAATGTGGTTGAATTAGTTTTTTTTTTTTATATATGCATGTCATTTGTTTGTGGTGTGGAAAGACTGGCTAAGAGATGTGGTAACATAAATAGTTTAAAAGCTATTGATTTATGTCAATGTCATGATTTGAATTCATCAAAATAATATATAGTAAAATGTGACCATTTCTGCACTTTCTACTAAAATGTTATAATGGCATTTGTTTGTGCATCCCTATAGTTTTCACGGTGCCATATTGTTGGTTGTTTAAAAGAGGAGAGAATAAAGTTGCATCAGTCGAAGCTCTCTGAGTCACGAGTGGTAATTCCAAGTGGGCAGCTACAAGGAGAAAATAGGGCAAGAATAATAAAAGGATACAGCACCTCGAACATAAACAGTATTTGTATATGTACATGTATCTGTATACAGGGAGTGCAGAATTATTAGGCAAATGAGTATTTTGTCCACATCATCCTCTTCATGCATGTTGTCTTACTCCAAGCTGTATTGGCTCGAAAGCTTACTACCAATTAAGCATATTAGGTGATGTGCATCTCTGTAATGAGAAGGGGTGTGGTCTAATGACATCAACACCCTATATCAGGTGTGCATAATTATTAGGCAACGTCCTTTCCTTTGGCAAAATGGGTCAAAAGAAGGACTTGACAGGCTCAGAAAAGTCAAAAATAGTGAGATATCTTGCAGAGGGATGCAGCAGTCTCAAAATTGCAAAGCTTCTGAAGCGCGTGATCATCGAACAATCAAGCGTTTCATTCAAAATAGTCAACAGGGTCGCAAGAAGCGTGTGGAAAAACCAAGGCGCAAAATAACTGCCCATGAACTGAGAAAAGTCAAGCGTGCAGCTGCCAAGATGCCACTTGCCACCAGTTTGGCCATATTTCAGAGCTGCAACATCACTGGAGTGCCCAAAAGCACAAGGTGTGCAATACTCAGAGACATGGCCAAGGTAAGAAAGGCTGAAAGACGACCACCACTGAACAAGACACACAAGCTGAAACGTCAAGACTGGGCCAAGAAATATCTCAAGACTGGTTTTTCTAAGGTTTTATGGACTGATGAAATGAGAGTGAGTCTTGATGGGCCAGATGGATGGGCCCGTGGCTGGATTGGTAAAGGGCAGAGAGCTCCAGTCCCACTCAGACGCCAGCAAGGTGGAGGTGGAGTACTGGTTTGGGCTGGTATCATCAAAGATGAGCTTGTGGGGCCTTTTCGAGTTGAGGATGGAGTCAAGCTCAACTCCCAGTCCTACTGCCAGTTTCTGGAAGACACCTTCTTCAAGCAGTGGTACAGGAAGAAGTCTGCATCCTTCAAGAAAAACATGATTTCCATGCAGGACAATGCTCCATCACACGCGTCCAAGTACTCCACAGCGTGGCTGGCAAGAAAGGGTATAAAAGAAGAAAAACTAATGACATGGCCTCCTTGTTCACCTGATCTGAACCCCATTGAGAACCTGTGGTCCATCATCAAATGTGAGATTTACAAGGAGGGAAAACAGTACACCTCTCTGAACAGTGTCTGGGAGGCTGTGGTTGCTGCTGCACGCAATGTTGATGGTGAACAGATCAAAACACTGACAGAATCCATGGATGGCAGGCTTTTGAGCGTCCTTGCAAAGAAAGGTGGCTATATTGGTCGCTGATTTGTTTTTGTTTTGTTTTTGAATGTCAGAAATGTATATTTGTGAATGTGGAGATGTTATATTGGTTTCAATGGTAAAAATAAATAATTGAAATGGGTATATATTTGTTTTTTGTTAAGTTGCCTAATAATTATGCACAGTAATAGTCACCTGCACACACAGATATCCCCCTAAAATAGCTAAAACTAAAAACAAACTAAAAACTACTTCCAAAAACATTCAGCTTTGATATTAATGAGTTTTTTGGGTTCATTGAGAACATGGTTGTTGTTCAATAATAAAATTATTCCTCAAAAATACAACTTGCCTAATAATTCTGCACTCCCTGTATGTATATGGGTCTTTGCCACTTGAAATGTACTTGATTGTACTTGAAAATGAGGGTGGGAAGACGTAACGAACTGCTGGAGGCCGGCCACTCTGGTACGAGCCAAAAAAAAGAGTCCCGGGCGCCCAAGAACCAACCCAACCTCATCTTAGAGAGTAGAGAGGGGGTCTCTGCCCTGAATCCAAACTGGGTTTCAAGGTGAATGGCAGGACTCAAACGCCAGTATCTATGCATTAACAGACCTCTCTGCATTGAATCATATCTGTTATTAACCTCTGTCTCTCTTCCACAGCATGTAATTTATCCTGTTTTCCTTCTCCCACCCCAACCAATCACAGCAGATGGCCCCGCCCCTCCCTGAGCCTGGTTCTGCTGCAGGTTTCTTCCTGTTAAAAGGGAGTTTTTCCTTCCCACTGTCGCCAAAGTGCTGCTCATAGGGGCTCATATGATTGTTGGGTTTTTCTCTGTATCTATGAAGCGCCTTGAGGCGACTTTTGTTGTGATTTGGCGCTATATAAATAAAATTGAATTGAATTGAATTGAGTAATACAGTGAAAGGAAAGGGGCTCCAGGGAATCCAAAGAAGGTAAACACGTCCAAGCTCCTCTCCTCACAACGCCAGTCACCCGCTCGTCTCAGCTCGCACACCACACTGATGCTCGCTCACAAACTCTTTCACTCGATGGGATCGAAGAGGAAACAAGGAGGAATTCACGGAGGTCTGTACACGAAGAAGAAGCACATGTTAGAAATCCACAAAAAGCTGGGCAGGGGTTTAGCTCAGTGTGCTGAGCAGGCGACCACATGCCATACGACTGAGAGCGTCCGGCCCGGGTCGAGTCCAACCTGCGGCCCTTTGCTGCATGTCTTCCCCCCTCTCTATCTGCCCCTGCTATCTCTGTACTCTGTCTATCGAAGAAATCTGAAAAAGACAAAAAAGAAATCCACAACATGACAAAGGAAGCAAGAATAATTAAGAGAGCTACGCCACACTAACTACAGCAAGTACAACGATGATGAACACCACACAGCTGCTGCCTTAAGAAGTGTCCGGTAAAATGAGGATGATGAACAGCAGGTGAGTAGACTGTCAGCAGGTGCGTTGGCCAAAGGCTGACAGGGCACCAGAGACAGCTGGAGGACCATCACACTGGGAGCTGGTTCCACATAACTGGGGCCTCCCATTCTACTTTTAAATACTCCTGGAACCCAGTGGTGGCAAAAGAAAAAACCTAGCTGTCTTTGCTTTGGCCTGTATTGTAGATGGGTGACTTTGCTCCCACACCTAAACAGGAAATGTCTTCAGTAACAGGCATGTTTTGAAAATGTAAAGAATAGAAAGTCAAGATCTTTGAGAAAAACAGAGTAAAAGAAAAAAGTTGTGAGAAAAATAAATATGCAAATAAAGTACAGATACCTAAAAATTCAGTTAAAGTATGATAGCAGAGTATTTGATCCCTGTGTAGTAATACTGCAGCCTGATAGTGAAGTGCTGTATTGGGATAATAAGCTACTGTGACGGTCATAGTAGCTTCACTAGCATCCAGGAGTGAACTGCAGATAACACTCTCCTCAACAGAACAGTGATTTTTTATCATTCAGTTTGATGAAGTTTTGGAAGAACTCTAGAAACACTCTGTTTGAAGGTATTTTAAGACTTTTCCATCACTACTGTGAGTTCAGTGGGAATTTTACACTGGGAGACAATAGCCAGTAACTGCAAAATCACACATTTCACACGATGTGTGTATTCAAAAAGAATAACACAACAAAACAAAAACAACAACCAAAGACACACACACACACACACACACACACACACACACACACACACACACACACACACACACACACGCAGAAAAAAAAAGCTCCAGAGAGCATTCAATGCCAATATAGCTTCATAAAAACGTCCTCTCCAATAAACTCTGAGAAGAGCAATTAGAAATCCCTCCACTGGTGATTATTCATCACAGCTCATGCAAGTGTTGATGGTGTGCAAGTGCTGGTGTAATTGAAGACAAGGGGTCGGGCATACATTCTGGTGCTGAGATAATGAGTGAATCCAGAGCAGATCCATTCATCTCAATGATCCCCATCTTGAACCATGATGGATCACTGCTTGATTGCTCGCTGGCCAATCATAAATCACTGCACTGGGCCTCGAACAAGCAAAGCTTCTGTCTCAGTTTGTTGTGAGATGGTTAAACGGCTAACCATGACTACTAACAGTGTTAGGAAGGTTACTTTTATTCCACTACAGATTACAGATTACATGCCCCAAAATGTATTTTATCACGTATTCTATTACATTACTCAATGAGAGTAACAAATTCTGAATACTTTGGATTACTTAATATATCATCATGCTTTTTACAACTACATGAATGTTCTATTGCTGTGTGATTTATTACTATTACTGAAGGTTACTCGCCATACCAACACCAACCAGATGTTTAAATGTTAATATAAATGAGTAACAGTAGGTGGACATTACGTAAGGCTGCACTTTTTTGCAGCGATCTAGTATAGAAAACCATTTCCTCATATATAAAACAGGTAAGCAAAGGGACCTCTGGGTAATACGTCGGGTTCGTCGAAAACTAGCTTTACTTTGTTGTCTGGGTCAACTTTGTTAGCTCCTCCTTCGCTCACAGACACATAAGGGTATGGCAGTCCATTCTCCCTGCAGCATGGACAACACTGCCCATGAGGCTACATTCTTTAGGGCATTGCCTGTAACACTCGGCCTATTGCCTTCATATTAAATCATTTTTTGAATAATAATTTTAAAAAATTTCTTCACGTCATTATGGCCGCAAGTAGAAATGACATGGGCCGCGAGATTGAGACACAGACATTAGAGCCTCTTAACGCGTGTTTTGTTTGGATTTCCACCGGAGTGGAAGCCAAAAATAGAGAGCGCACAGCCTAACATATGAAACAGGAAAAGAGTGCCGTGTAATCCATTTATTTCAACAAAGTAACTGTATTCTGAATACCACCTTTTAAAATTATAACTGTAACGGAATACAGTTACTCATATTTTGTATTTTAAATACTCCCCAACACTGGGTACTAACCACAAGTAAATCTGGGTTTTGTCAGGTGGATGAACAGTAAGATGGCGTGCAGCGCTGTAATGTGGGGAAAGTAAATTTCACTTGCTGAGCAATTCTTTTTCTCTCTCTCTGTGGAAATTACAGCCACTGTACTTTTAACTAATCAGCACATTGCATGATAAACTGTGCAACAACAATTTGTGTGTTTGGCTGATATTTGTTGAGCTGTTTGAAAAGCTGCACTTGAAATTAACTGGCACTTAAAAAGGTTACTCCTTTTGGGCTCACATGTCCTCAGGAGCAATAGCAAGTTTCCTAGGTACCAGGAACACACCTTTATATTTGCACCATGAGTGTGTCGCAGGGATGAGAAGGAAAAAGGGACTTGTTGTTAGCATGTGAACAATGTGGGACATTAATATTTTCTTATGTGTCTCCACACAGGAAGCAACGCCAGTCTGCAGCACACAAGAAATGAGCTCATTCAATATTGATTTGCATCAAGGTGCCAATTAGATTTTATTACTGATTAAATCAAAGTGCTGGAAATCTGTTCTTGATTGTTCCAGGCCACTTTAACACCTGAAACTATCCCAGGTGCATTAGCTTTGTTTGGGTAAAACGTTTGCAGGAAGTGAGCTCGAGTCGTTTGAACAGACTACAGGTTTAGTTTCTGCCATCAGTCAGGAAAAGCAGAAGAGAAACAAAGAAAGAGAAACAGAGATCAATGGAAGGCACAAACATTAACAACTCTGTATTAATCTCGCTTTCTCCCCAAAATGCCAACAAGTCTTTCAAGGTCATCATCCAATCACTTCTCAGACAGCACTAGCACTCCCGTCGGAGCACTCACAGCAAACTGACGAGTCTTTGCAGGGAGGCACATATGTCCACCCAAATCCCTGCACCCATCCGCTCGCAAACGCGTCACCATCCGTTACAGGGACAAAAGAGGCTGGTAATGACTGCAACGTGTCTGACCTCTGTGATCTAATGAGCTGTGTTTCACCATTAATGTGTCCCCAGCTCCGGGCCAATGCCGCCCTGAAAAGGGGGTCCTGGCTAATGTGATTCATGTAGGATATTATATGGGGGGAAGTCTTACTGCTGTCAACAGCAACACCAAAGAAAACATCCTTTTGCCTTAAGTATCACCTAGAAAATGATTACACCTGTTTACCTGTAATCTTATCTGATTGTACAAAGCAGTGATGACCAACTTTATTTTAGGTTCATTAGCACACTGAAAAAAACTACAACAGGGCGGTTGTTGAATTTGCATGTAAGGACCTCATATATCCAACATCTTGCATTTATTAGAGGCTGAACAAAAATCAATGCAAGAGGCAAAACAGGAACTGGTGCAAGATGTTGGATACATGAGATGCTTAAAATAGAACTAAACTAGGGTGAAGTAACACGTGTAGCCTGGTAAAACAACTTGCAGCAAGTTGTTTTACAAGTTCATTTTGGGTTATCAATCTTGTATCTTCTTTTATCCCATTGGTTGATGTAAACCTATTGTCCAATCAGACGTAAGGAAGGCGGGATCAAAGCGAGGCGAAAGAAACGAACACTAACTAAGCTAGGGAGAGTTGGCAGCTGCACATTACCGGAGGTGGTTGTATACCAGAGCTAACAGGAGAATAGTCAAACAATAGCCGTGGATGCAGAGTCTACCTGTTATGGATTGTTTTACCCTGTGATGATGGACCGAGAGGAATTCTCTGGACCCTTCTGCTGTGGATAGGATTTCCATGGGTTTGTCCCAGTGTACTCAGCAGCCCGGGTATGCCGCTAATTCCAACCACGTTGGCGAGTGGAGGCCACATGGTCACAAACCGAGCCTGCCCCTCAGCTTGCCCTCGCACTTAGCCCAAAGGATTTGTGAGTAGACCTGAGCACATGCGTTTTGTTTTCTGCTTGTTTAACAAGTGAAGCGGCCATTTGTGTGTTTTCTGGCCCAACGAGCCCGAGCAACGACCAGGCCTGCAACGGTTTCAGTAAAAGAGCTCACAAAGGTTACAAATTTGAACTGAACTTAAACAGGAGTATTTTGGATAAATGTGTTTTCTAAAACATTGACTGTGAGTTGTGAAGAAAAAACTATCCAATTGAATTGTAAGGAAACACTTCAGAACTTGGAATATTGTATTTCTTTTTATTTAAATCATACTTTATTTTGACTAAATTGTACATTTAGAATTTAAAGTTTTGTGTTGTGTCATAATTATTATTTACAGAGTTTTTAAGTGATAACAGTTACTAAAAAGTAAAAAAGGTTTAATATGTTAGATAAATTCATTATTCTTAGCGGACACTAAACAGAACTCATATTATTTTCACTAAGTGGAGGCACCGCCAATATTAAAACTTCTCAGTACAAAGGTTAAAACTGGTTAATTATTGCTTCTCCTGTTTACCAGTAAAATTAAGTAACGTACCCAGGGCCCCGCTCATAGTACTATCACCACCTTAACCGAGGGTTAATCCTGAGCTACTTGGCTGGGTGCTACACATTGGAGGCACCGCTGGGATTGTTTTGTTGTTTTATATAAATTTTAAGTTACAACTAAATCTGCTGTAACCTTAAAAGTAACTAAGAGTAACCCTTGTCCTAAAAAGTAACTTCAATAAATTTTTTATTATTAAAGTAACTTGTTAAAACTATGGCCACTAAAAGTAATGTTTCACAACCAAATCTTGCAAATTGGTGCAGAGGTGAAGGGCTTGATCAGGCACATGCAATTCTACTTGCCTGAAGAGGAGGAGATATTCACAGTAGAAGAAACACTCGAACAAGTAAAAACCTTGGGCAAGGTAAGAGTAAGAGGCAAAATGTTTGATGCCAATAATCAACCCCTGACCATGCTATGTGAATGCCGAGAAGAAGTCAATCCTACCAAAGTTCCACCAGGGGTGATTTCCCTTAAAGAAGGACGTAAATGGAAAATAGTTGTTGCAGAACAAGAAATAAACTCTGACCTATTCACAGAGAAGTTGGACAGATTTCTACGTGATGAAGGGAAAACATTGAAGGATGATACAAACTATGTGATCCTAGCACCTCATGGAACAGCAACCCCGAGTCTACAGTATCATTCAGGCGGTAGGTGATGTTTTGCAGTCCAAGCCAAATGAAAGCAATTTATACCGGCGTTTTAGAATCGTCTCTGGAGTCCACCCCACTCCACCTGGTGAAGACAATTTGGACAGCTGGTTAGAACAAGTAAGGTTCATGACTGATGAGTATGAGTGCTCAGATTAGGAGAAACGCAGAAGGATTGTTGAGAGTCTCAAAGGGCCAGCGCTGGAGATCATTCAAGCAGTACGCATGTCTAATCCCATGGCAAACCATATTGATTACATACAGGCACTGGAAAGTACCTTTGGAACCTCAGAATCCGGTGAGGAATTGTATCTCACATTCAGAGCTATGCATCAAAGACAAGGTGAGTGCTTGTCTAACTTCTTACTGAGACTGGAAAGATTACTGAACAAAGTAGTGCAAAAAGGAGGCCTACAAGTGGGTGAAGCCAAAAAAGTAAGACTAGAGCAACTCACTAAAGGTGCCACTGAATCAGACTTCATGCTTCTTCAGCTAGGTCTAAGAGATAAGTGAGGTGATCCCCCAACATTTTTAAACCTACTGAAAGAAATTCGAGAAGAAGAGGAGCGTGAAGCCACAGGACAAAAACTCAAAAACAGCACAGAGACAGTACGTACATGCAGTGCAAGTAGCAAGCGAAACAGACTCTAAAGACTGTCAGCAACATGATTTTCAGTCCGAAATTCAAGAGCTAAAAGAAAAGCTGAAAGAGCTCAACAAGCAGTCTCGGTCTACAGAGTCAAGCTACAAAAAGACGTCCAGAGAAAAGAAAAAAGAGAAATCAGACACAAACAACGAAGTGCAAGAGTTAAGAAAAGAAGTCAGAGCTGAAAACACAGTTAAGTGTAATGTCAGTAAAGCCACAACATTATGCAAAAGAGAGAGGCCACTATTCTAAGTTCAAAGCAGAATTCAGTCAAAAGTCATCTACCTTCAAGCCAAAGAGTAGTAAAGAGTCAGATAATTTCTGCTACAGATGTGGAGAAAATGCCCATTTTGCAACCAAATGTACAGCTCAAAAGGTGATCAAAAAGCTTATTCATCAAGTGCATGGAAGCCCACATGGACAAAGTCAAAGTACAGACGCTCAAGATCAGTGTGTTGCTCGAGTTGACCTTGATAGGAGCTATGGATGATGGACCGATAAGACCTTCCGGTATGTTGACACTTTGAGTTAATACTACCAATGTTCCAACTCAAAATGTCAACATACCAGAAGGTCTTATCGGTCCATCATCCATAGCTCCTATCAAGGTCAATAACATCTCATGCCATAGTCTTATGGATTCAGGGTCAACAGTGACCATTATCTTTGAGGATTGGTATAGAGCCAACATACCAACAGTCCCTATACAGCCCATTTCCAGTCTAGCCATCTGGGGCCTATCAGCTGAGTCCTATCCTGACCATGGGTATGTAGTAGTAGAGATAGAGTTCCCTGAAGATGTAGCAGGTGTCAAGGGTCCTCTTAATGTCCTCGCTCTCATCTGTCCTGAGCCCCCACAAGGTCATGAAACCCCTGTAGTGGTTGGTACCTACGCTTCTCTGTTCAGTTGCCTATTTCAGCTGTGCAGAGATAGCGGTAGTGAGAACAAAGTCAGCTGCATGAGAATACAGGCAGTTTATGACAGATACAGCAGACGATCCCATAGGGCAAGTGAAATGGCAAGGTCCAGGGCCACTTACCATTGCTCCCGGGAAAAAATGTTATGCCACGTGTAAAGTAGAGCAGAAAAGAACCAAACCTCAAGATGTTATTTTGGTTGAAGCACCTGCCATGCCCCAACTCCCATCCGCTGTGTTGGTCCAGCCAGATGTTCTCCGTGAAAGTGACATGGATGAGAACAGTTTTATCTTTCTATTACAGAATGAGTCAGAGAAACCTACCTCTATCCAAGTTGGCACAGTTATTGCAGAGATGCATGGAGTAGACGTAGTCACCGACCCTAAAGTTTTAGAGTCTGAAGCTAGTACCATAGCTCCCAAACTCTGATTTTGGTGACTCTCCTGCTCCTACAGAATGGAAGAAAAGACTACAACAAAAGTTAGCGCAGAGATGTAATGTCTTCTCTCTAGATGAATGGGACGTGGGGTTAGCTAAAGACATAGAACATAACATCCGCCTTAGCAAGCTCTACCCACTTCAGAGAGCGTTCATGTCGTTTAGCTCCGGCTGCTATTGATGATGTATGACAACACCTACAGCAGTTGTTAGCTGCAGACATTATTAAAGAGTCTTGAAGCCCATTTGCAACACCTATTGTTGTAGTGCGAAAAAAGAATGGCTCCATCAGTGTCATGGTCCTGGGCCATGTTGGCCCAGTATTCTTAGTTTTTGTGTGTTTTGTATTTTGTTCCCTATTTATGCCTTGGTTCCTAGGTTATTTAGTTAAGATGCTCCTTATTTGGTTATCTCCTGTGTGCCCCTGTGTATCTGTGAGCCCTCGTCTCTCCTTGTGTTTTATTCCATGTTTTCCCCAGCCCGTTATGTCTGTGTTCTCCCCGTGCTCTCTCTCCTCCTGTCTGAACCTCCGTGCACTTCCTGTTTTACTTTGACAGTCTCTCGTCAGTATGCGTCATGTTGTGTTCACTCCTGCCCTGTCTCGTTATGGTTATCTGTGTCAGCTGTGTTCCCCGTGTGCTCCCACTTCCCTCGTTAACCCTCTGTGTATTTCTGTCTGCGTCTCCCTCAGTTCGGTGTCGCGTTCTCCCTCATGACTGTGTGCCCCTCTGTGTGTTTCCTCGTAAGTCCGTTCCTTAGTACTTCCCAGTTTGGTTTCATGTTAGATGGCGCCGCGTATGGATGCCCTGGTGCTTCAGTGCGTTACTTTTGTCTTGTTTTTGTGCATTTCTTCTGTGTCTGGGCACTCCTCTGGATATTCTTACACCAGAGAAGAGCTCCTTAACTGCAGGACTACAACGCCTGTGGATTTATTTCCAATATTTGTCGCATCTGCGGCAGATTTACTGCTGACTCTGATCAGGAAAGTGAGACGTCGAAAGAGAGGTAAGCGAGCCGGCGTACTCGTGCGTTTGAGGAAACGCGGACTGAGAACGGCCCTTCCTGGGATCTTCCTTTCTAATGTACGCTCACTCTGGAATAAGATAGACGAACTGGCCCTGATGAGAAGCATGAACAGAGACTTTGCCTCCTCCTGTGTCCTATGTTTTACGGAGTCGTGGCTCTGCGAGGACATCCCGGACTGCGCGCTCAAGCTGGAGGGCTTTCATCTGCTGCACGCGGACCGGCAGGCCGCTCTCTCCGGTAAAACCAAAGGTGGAGGTGTCTGCTTCTACATCAATAGTGGCTGGTGCACAGATGTAACAGTGATTGCTCAGCACTGCTCTCCCTCTCTGGAATATCTTTTTATTCACTGCAAACCGTTTTACTCTCCGCGGGAGTTTGCTTCATTCATCCTGGCCGCTGTTTACATCCCGCCGGACGCAGATGCGCAGGCAGCTCAGTGCGCACTCGCGGAGCAGATTCTCCACACGGAGCGGACATTCCCGGACTCTCTCATCATTGCTCTTGGGGACTTTAACAAAGCCAATCTGAGCCATGAGCTTCCGAAATACAAGCAGTATATTAAATGCCCGACCAGAGAGGAGAGGACATTAGACCACTGTTACAGCACGATCAGCGGGGCCTATCGCGCGGTGCCCCGCGCTTCACTCGGACTTTCTGACCACGTCATGATCCACCTAATCCCCGCGTACAGACAGAGGCTGAAGCTCTCCAAACCTGTCGTGAGGACTAAAAAACTGTGGAGCAACGAGGCTGTGGAGGAGCTTCGCACGTGTTTGGAGACCACAGACTGGGACACAATGAAGGCTGCTTCTAACAGCTTGGACGAGTTTACGGACACTGTCACCTCCTATATCCACTTCTGTGAGGACAGCATTGTGCCATCACGCACCAGGGTGAGTTATAACAATGACAAACCCTGGTTTACTCCCAAACTCAAAAAGCTGTGGCTGGAAAAGAGTAAGGCGTTCAGAAGCGGAGACAGGGACTGCTACAGAGAGGCCAAGTACAGGTTCACTAAAGAAGTGGACATTGCTAAACATCAGCACTCTGAGAAGATGCAGCAGCAGATCTCAGAGAATGACTCGGCCTCTGTGTGGAAAGGTTTTAGGAATATTACAAACTACAAGCCTAAAACCCCCCACTCCACTGATGACTTGCTCTTGGCCAACACCCTCAACGACTTCTACTGTCGTTTTGACGAGCCATCAGGCAGCCTTCACACCTCCAACGGCCCCAACAATAGAGACACTTTGGACACCCATTCCCCCACCTCCCCCCCCCTCCATAGAGCCATCACCACCTTCAAACTGTTCACCTGCAACACCCACCCCCTCACCCCACACAAAAGAGGATTTCACACCACCTCCTCCCACCACAACTCTTCATATTCATGAAGAAGGTGTGAGGAAGCAGTTTAAGAACCTGAATGCTCGGAAAGCTCCCGGCCCAGACGGTGTGTCTCCTGCCACCCTCAGACACTGTGCAAACGAGCTGGCCCCAGTGTTTTCTGGCATCTTCAACTCCTCACTGCAGGCATGTCATGTGCCTGCCTGCTTCAAGTCCTCTACCATAATCCCTGTCCCCAAGAAACCTAGGATCACTGGACTAAATGACTACAGACCCGTGGCTCTGACATCTGTGGTCATGAAGTCATTTGAGCGCCTAGTTCTCTCCCATCTCAAGACCCTCACGGCCCCCCTCCTGGACCCCCTGCAGTTTGCATATAGAGCCAACAGGTCTGTAGACGACGCCATCAACATGGCCCTACACTTCATCCTGCAGCATCTGGACTCCCCAGGAACCTACGCCAGGATCCTGTTTGTGGACTTCAGCTCTGCCTTCAACACCATCCTTCCAGACCATCTCTGAGGCAAGCTTTCCCAGATGAATGTGCCTGACCCCATCTGCCGGTGGATCACTGACTTCCTGACGGACAGGAAGCAACACGTGAGGCTGGGAAAGAATGTCTCGGACTCCCGGACCATCAGCACCGGCTCCCCTCAGGGCTGTGTTCTTTCTCCTCTGCTCTTCTCCCTGTACACCAACTGCTGCACCTCCACCCACCAGTCTGTCAAGCTAATCAAGTTCGCAGATGACACCACCGTCATTGGGCTCATCTCGGACGGGGACGAGTCTGCCTACAGGAGGGAGGTTGAACGTCTGGTGTCTTGGTGCAGCCACAACAACCTGGTGCTGAATGCCCAGAAGACAGTGGAGATTATTGTGGACTTCAGGAAGCACACAGCCCCACTCCCCCCCCATCATCCTGACTGACACCCCCATCACCTCTGTGGACTCATTCCGCTTCCTGGGTACCACCATCACCCAGGACCTGAAGTGGGAGCCCACCATCACCTCCGTCATCAAGAAAGCCCAGCAGAGGATGTACTTCCTGAGGCAGCTGAAGAAATTCAACCTGCCAACACGGACGATGATGCAATTCTACACTGCAATCATCGAGTCCATCCTCACCTCCTCCATCACCGTGTGGTACGCTGGAGCCACTATCAGGGACAAACAGAGACTGCAGCGTGTTGTGCGCTCTGCTGAGAAGGTGATTGGCTGCAGACTCCCATCTCTGCAGGACCTGTACACCTCCAGGACACTGCGGCGTGCAGCCCGGATCTCAGCTGACCCTTCTCACCCTGGACACAGTCTGTTTGACCTGCTCCCCTCAGGCAGGAGGCTCCGGTCCATTCGCACCAGAACCTCTCGCCACAAGAACAGTTTCTTCCCCTCTGCTGTTGGACACATGAACAATAACCACATGATTGTCCCCGCCACTAACATATGACCCTACGCTGTGTAACTGCATCATTTCATGTTTGGCACTGATCACCACCTGCACTCATGTATATATCTTTCTACGTAGCACTCATAATTCTTATTCTCATGTATATATCTCATGTATATCTCATGCACATATCTTTCTTTCTACATAGCACTTTAATTCTTATTGTCTGCACTGAAGCACCGCAGCAATTTCCTAATGTTGTAAACCTCAACATCTGGCAATAAACCCATTCTGATTCTGATTCTGATTCTGATGTTATTTTGTATCGTTGTCATCTTTTGTCAGCAATAAAGCTGTATTTTGAGTTCAGTCCTGTTTTCCCATGAGTTTGCGTTTGGGTCCTATTTCCTGCCTGCCACACAGCCAGTTCATGACAGAAGAACGCGACCAGACAATGGACCCAGCAACTCACAACCCCTCCGCTGAGCTCCGTGAGGATTTAATCTACACAGTGGAGTATCACTGTCAGGAGTGGGCAGCGGTGTCAGGGGAAGAATACCGGGAAACCCTAGCCATCCGTTTACAGAGGATGGTGTCCGGACTCCCATGGCTATTCGGCGCACTACACCCCCACATCCAGGACTTCCTCGTCTCCACCGTAGGCATTCGCCCGGAGCTGCCTCTCCAGTATCATGGGTCGGAGGATGTTCAGCCCGGTCCGCTGGAGGATTCGCTCGTCTCCTCCCCCTTCTCGGCGAAAGCGGCGTTCACGCCGCTGTCGCGCCAGTACAGCTGAGCTGGCTGCGCCCTTGGGAGAGAGTGACTGTGCGTCACGCTCTCAGCCCAAGTTTTCTGATCCTGGACTTCATGACTTATGCACTACTGTGAGTAGCTCTGTTTTGCCCGCCATTGTGTTACCTGAATCGGATAACTCCGCCACTTTGTGTTTGGACTCTAGAGACACTATACAGCGAGGCACCTCAGTGTCAGATTATTCACCAGTTGCTCTCGCTAGTAATCTTTGTGTTTTTGAGCCCTCAAATTCTTGTAATGCTCGCGGTGATCTCCCTGAGTTAGCCGATATGAATGTTTCACCTGTAGAGTTAGCCGAACCTAAGACTGTTATTCCACACCAGACTCACCTACATACTGCTACCAGCATTGTAGCCCCGCAGAACTGTTTTACTCAGCCTTTAGATTCTGAGGTTTCCCAGTCTGAGCTCAGCCACACACCATCAGTATCATCAGCTCTAGATGTAACGGTGCATGCTGAGAAACACATACCCCCTGAAACTGTGTGTTCTATAGCTAATGCTCCTCCTATTTACTGTTTCCTTTTCCGGCCTATTTTGTCTTTAGACATTCCTGATATTTCTCAGCCAACTCCTCAACCAGCCATTGCTCTCTCAGCTCCTCAAAGAGTGACTGAGAATGAGACCTGTGTTGCTGAGCAAGCAAATTTAACGTCTACTCCTAGCGTTCTGCCTGAGCCAGGTGACACAGAGACTAGTAGCCATTCCTCTGCTGTGAACAGTTTAATCTTTAAACCAGCTCTTGTATCTGTGACTCCCAGTGTTGCTCCATCAGTTTCTCAGGCTGTGGTTTTTTCTGTGCCACAACTTGAAAGTGCTAACTCGGACGCTACCTGTGTAACCTCACCTTCTCTCGTGCCTGCTAAGCAGGAGACTGTTTCTGTTTTTCCTCGTGCACTCCTTGAAACTGTGTATTCAATGCCTGCTAAGGTTAAGAGCCGCAAGGTTTCATCTGCTATACATAGACTGGCAAAGGATTTTAGTTTGAGCACAGCAGAGCTGGTTGCACAGGTTAACTTTTCTGTTCCCCGGTCATGTCAGTTTGACTCTGTGTGCCATGCTTTTCGGACAAGTTTCATGGACTCTGTGTGCACTACGTCTCGGGCTACATCCTGTACGACTGTGTGTAGTGTTGTTTCACATCCAGGTTATCCAGACGCTGCTTGTGTGAGTTCTCCAGTACCTGTGGCTGCTCCTACACTCACTCTTTCTAAGACTGCTAATTATGACATGGACAACTTAAGCACAGCAGAGTTGCTAGAACCAGCCCACCATGAGTCGCGGTTTGCTGAAACTGTGTTTGGCACCATTAACCTTTTTTACCCGGTGACTGTTATCGCTCCTGTGCTTCGCTCTCTACCTCCAGTTCCTCAACCCAGAGCAGCGCAGGCCCAGCTTTCCCTTGCACCCGTATCAGCTCCTCGGGAGAGGGTGGCTGAGGTCCAGCTGGTCCCTGCTTCTGTCCCCAGCCTGGCAGAGGCTCCGTTCATCCCGGCACCCGTACCTGCTCCTCGGGTAGGGTTGATGGACACCCAGCCGTCGCCTGCGCCTATTTCGGTTCCCCGGGTGAGGTCAACTGTGACCCTGCCGACTCCTGCACCCGTCTCAGTTCCTCGGGTGGGAGCGGCAGAGGTCCAGCTAGCTCCTGCACCTACACCGGCCCCCAGGGTAAAGGCAGCCAGAGCCCAGCTCGTCCCTGCACCCGTATCTGTTCCTCAGGTGGGGATGGCTGGTGTTCGGCCAGGCCCAGCACCCGTTCCTGTTTCTCGGAGGAGAGCAGCCAAGAGTCAGTCACCTGTTCAGTCACCAGTTCAACTACCTGCTGTTCCACCATCACTACAACCACAATTACAACTTGCACTTCTGTCCATAGCACAGTCATTAGCTCAGTTATCAGCCCAGTTCCTTGTTTGGTCACCAGCTCAGTCTTTACTTCAGTTAGCTCAGTCACCAGCCAAGTTAATAGCTCAGCAACCCATTTAGATACTGCCAACCTCAGCTGGAAGCCTTTGTGAGCTTTCTCCGCCAGCTGAGGACTGCGTGGTGCTGACAAACTGTGGACAGACTGTTTGCCCTCCACAGCCCCAGCCGTTGCATCCCAAGCTGACTGCGTGCCCTGTGCAGCTACAGTTAGCGTCCCCTCAGCCAGAAGTCTCTGCACCTGCTGGCTCTGCATCTGTTCTCGCTGGGGGTTCAGACGAACCCCTTCAGCCGCTCCTCGTCTCCGCTGGGTGTTCAGGGGAACTTCTCCAGCCGCTCCTCGTCTCCGCTGGGGGTTCAGGGGAACCTCTCCAGCCGCTCCTCGTCTCCGCTGGGGGTTCAGGGGAACCTCTCCAGCCGCTCCTCGTCTCCGCTGGGGGTTCAGGGGAACTTCTCCAGCCGCTCCTCGTCTCCGCTGGGGGTTCAGGGGAACCTCTCCAGCCGCTCCTCGTCTCCGCTGGGGGTTCAGGGGAACCTCTCCAGCCGCTCCTCGTCTCCGCTGGGGGCTCTGGTCAGCCCGGCCAGCACCTCCTCGTCTCCGCTGGCGGCTCTGGTCAGCCCGGCCAGCACCTCCTCGTCTCCGCTGGAGGGTCCGAGGGGCCCGTTCAGCCGTTGCCTGGTCCGGCCTCTGCATCAGCTGCACCCACGCCTGGTCCGGCCTATGCTTCGCCTTCAACGTTGCCTGGTCTAGCGTCGGCCACGGCTTCAGCTTCGCCTTCAACGTCGCCTGGTCCCGCGTCGGCCTCGGCTTCAGCTTCGCCTGGTCCGGCCCCTGCATTGCTTTCGCCTGGTCCGGCCCCCGCATCGCCTTCGCCTGGTCCGGCCCCCGCATCGCCTTCGCCTGGTCCGGCCCCCGCTTCGCCTTCGCCTGTGGCTGCCATGCCACCGTCTGGTCCTGCTTCATCTGGTCCTGTGCCCACCAAGCCTAGACCAGTACGCCCGACGCTTGGGAGCCGTCTTTCACGCGGCCGGCCTCGGGACCCGCTCTGTAGCCGCCGCTGTCTTCCGCACGGCTGGCCTCCGGATCTGTTCTGCCGCCACTGCCGCTCTTCACGTGGCCGGCCCCCGGAACAGCTGAACTGTGAACTTTTGTGCTGTCGCCCCCCGGGTTGACCTTCTGACCGCTTTGGACATTTGCCTCCCTGTCTTGAATTGTTTTTGTGTCTTTGTGGACTCAGTTTTGGTTCATGCTCCTCGTCTTTTGTTTGGTTTCCCCGTGTGTTCCCACTTCCCTCGTTAACCCTCTGTGTATTTCTGTCTGCGTCTCCCTCAGTTCGGTGTCGCGTTCTCCCTCATGCTGTGTGTGATTCTCCCGGTGTTTCTTGGTGAGCTTTATATTTAGTTTTTCCCAGTTTAGTTTTGTATTACCCGTGATCTGTCTTTCCAGCAATAAAGCTGTGCTCTCTGAGTTTATTCCCCGTGTCCCCGTGAGTTTGCGTTTGGGTCCTCTCCTGCCTGCCACACAGCCGAATCATGACAATCAGAATCTGCATCGACTACAGAACTTTGAACAGTCGTACCATTCCCGACCAGTATACCATCCCTCATATTGACGATGCCTTAGATTGTCTTACAGGCAGTAAATGGTTCTCAGTCCTCGATCTTAGGAGTGGGTATTACCAAATTGCCATGTCCGAGCAACATAAGGAAAAGACTGCATTTATCTGCCCCCTAGGGTTCTACCAATTTGAACAAATGCCACAAGGCATCACAGGAGCCCCAGCCACTTTTCAGCGGCTCATGGAGAAGGCTGTGGGTGATATGCACCTTCTCCAAGTCCTAGTGTACCTTGACGACATAATTGTCTTTGGTAGAACACTCGAAGAGCAAGAGCAACGTCTCTTCAAAGTCTTAGATCGCCTTGAGGAGTTTGGTCTGAAAGTGTTGCTTGACAAATGTCAGTTCTGTCAGTACCAAGTCAGATATGTTGGTCATATTGTCTCAAAAGATGGTATAGCCACTGATCCAGAAAAAGTCGAGGATGTCAGGAACCGGCCCGAGCCAACAGATCTGATAACCCTTCGCTCATTCCTTGATTTCTGTGGGTATTATCGCAGATTTATTGCAAATTATTCAAGGATAGTCCGCCCATTAACTGAGCTTACCAAAGGTTATCCACCTACTCAGAAAACCAAGCGAGCTCAAACCAAAGACCCAAGCAAAACCTATCTCAAACCTTCTGAGCCATTCAAAGAGGGATGCGACCAGTCCTGCCAAGACGCATTCAGAAAAATCATTGAATGTCTGACCAATGCCCCTGTTTTGGCATTCGCAGACTCCACCAAACCTTATGTCCTACATGTGGACGCTAGCCTGAACGGTTTAGGTGCCGTGCTCAATCAAGAGTATCCTGAGGGCATTAAGCCTGTTGCTTTTGCTAGCCGAAAGATCAATGACTCAGAACGAAACTATCCGGTCCATCAACTTGAGTTCTTAGCACTAAAGTGGGTGGTCATGGATGAATTTTGTGGAGCAGGGAAATTATTTTACTGCTATTGTTAAATAATCATCATCATTACCATTGCATTAATAATAGAATCTGCAGCATTGATATTGTATTCAGAGGTTTAAACAGTGTGTGTGTTTTAGAAAGAATAAGTTGCAGGCTGACAGGAAGTTGCAGAGAGTTTGCAGAAGTGAAAGCAGAGTCTAAGTTATTCTGAGCAGGTTAGACGAGGCTATTTGAATTACTAGTGGTCCGTTGTGGTCAGACAGGCAGGTGTGACCCGGCAACCAAACTGAGGGGACAGGCGCCTTTAAAAAGAGGTAGGCACAGGCCTGTTGATTTTATCCGAAGTGTGCTGAATTGGATGATAAAATTAAATGTCTATTCAGTAAAAGTTGCCGGTAAATGTCTGCTTTGATTTTGATGAGAATCTCATGACAGTACTGAGGATTTAAAGCAGTTGGACTGCTGAAAATGATTTAATGCGGTTGGACCGCTGAAGGATTAATGCGGTTGGACCGCGGAAAGCAAAGCAGTTGGACTGCTGGAAATGATTTTAGTATGTTAGGGAATTTGGTTATTTTTTGGTTATAAGGTTGGACCTGCTTCAGTCATACACTTGGTTGGGTGTTTTACTGTTGTTTCAAAGTAGTATAAATTATTCAAGAACGCCAGTTGGACTGGTAAGAAGCGCAGTGCTCAGAGGTAACGCTTGCCAATGCCAAGGACGCTTAGGCATTGTCCTCGAAGAGGGATAGTCAGTTGGTCACTGTGGAACTTGGGGCACTCCAGAATAACTAGTGGTTGGACCACTTTACCGTTTGGAACGGTAATCTGCGCTTTTTTGGGCAGCAAAGGTTGGACCTTGGGTGTTGGACACTCTTAAATTGAGTTAGGGATTTTAGAGATGAGGCCAGAAACTGTTGGACAGATACTGGTTAATTGATTACAAAAAAGTTGGACTTTATCGGTTAGACCGTTAATGTCACGGGTGCCGAGGCGAGCCGTGTGGAGTTGGAAGAAGGACCCAAGATGCAGGCAGTGGATGAGATACCGGTGGTTTTATTTACAGAGGTGTAGTGGCAAACAAACAGTGGGGCATAACAAATAACTAAAGACACCTAAACTGGGAGAACTAAAAATAACAGACCTGGGAGCATATGACAACGGGATGAGAAGCAGAGAGATGCAGACGAGGAACAGGACACCGTGGAACACAGGGTAACAGACTCACACGGAGTTACACAGACTGACGCGGAGTTACACAGAGGAACGCAGTGATACATGGTAAATGGCCTGCATTTGTATAGCGCTTTTCTAGTCCCTAAGGACCCCAAAGCGCTTCACACTACATTCAGTCATTCACCCATTCACACACACATTCACACACTGGCGATGGTAAGCTACATTGTAGCCACAGCTGCCCTGGGGCGCACTGACAGAGGGGATGAACGCAGACGAGCCGACAACAGGCAGGAGAACACACAGGGCTTAAATACACACACCAGTAATCAGGGGATGAGAGACAGGAGGGCAACACAGCTGGGAGGAATCTGAGCTGACGGGACAGGGGAAACGTGAACTGAGCACACTCACATATGACACAGACCTTCACAATAAAACGGGAAACTCAGACACATGGAACCAGACAAGACATTGAACTAAACAGACAGATTCACAAACAGATGGGGAGACACCATAGACAGACAGATACAGACGCAGACTCAGAGGCAGATCGAAAATAACACAGAACTTAAACAATCATCATCTAGAAAATGATAACAAACTAAAAGCGCTGGGTCACCGACCCAGGACCATGACAGTACCCCCCCTCAAGGGCTGGCTCCAGACAGCCCAGCAGAAACACAAAAACCGACCAAAACAAAACAGAAAAGGACCCGACCAGGGCGGGCGGAGGGGGCCCAGGACGGAGGGACAGAGTCCAAAAAGGCCCAGATGGTCAAATTCAGGAGGCCGACCATGCGAATGGCAGCGGGGCAGGTCCGAATGCCGGCCACGCAGTAGGCAGTGGCGTGGAAACAGTTCTGGGGGCCGACCGTGCGGACGGCAACAGCGGCGTGGAAACAAGTCCGGAGGCCGGCCACGCGGAAGGCAGTGGCGGCGTTCAGGAGGGCGTCCACGGTGGCGGAGATGCCCAACAAGTGGCCTGGCAGATGACCGACGATGTGGAGGTGGTAGTAGGGGACCTGAAGGCTGCGTGGCCCCTGCAGCCCCAGGCGAAGCGGAGGCTGGACCAGACGAGGCTGAAGCAGAAGCAGAGGCTGGACCAGGCGAGGCTGAAGCACAAGCAGAGGCTGGACCAGGCGAGGCTGAAGCAGAAGCAGAGGCTGGACCAGGCGAGGCAGAAGCAGAAGCAGAGGCTGGACCAGGCGAGGCAGCAGCTGATGAGGATGCTGAGGCTGGACCAGGCGAGGCAGCAGCTGATGAGGATGCTGAGGCTGGACCAGACGAAGCAGCTGAAGCTGAAGAGGAGGCCACTGCAGGTGATGCGGGAGCTGGAGCAGGCGAGGATGAAGACACGGAGGCTGGAGCAGGCGAGGATGAAGACACGGAGGCTGGAGCAGGCGAGGATGAAGACACGGAGGCTGGACCAGGCGAGGATGAAGACACGGAGGCTGGACCAGGCGACGGTGTGGGTGAAGACAGGGAGGCTGCAGCTGGCGTGGGTGAAGACACGAAGGCTGCACCAGATGAGGACGAAGCTGAAGTGGATGAGGAGGCCGGACCGGGCGACGCTGAAGCCGAAGCTGGACCGGGCGAGGATGAAGGCTCGGAGGCTGCAGCTGGCGAGGATGATGAGGCTGCAGCAGGCGACGGCGTGGAAGCCGGAGACTGTAGCGCTGCAGGCGTGGAAGACGCTGCTGCTGCCCGCGGCGTGGATGAAGCTGCAGCTGGCGAGGATGATGAGGCTGCAGCTGGCAGCTGGACGTGCTCCTCGGGCCCCCCAGCAGGCGAAGCAGGAGGCTGGACGGGCTCCTCGGCCCCCCCAGCGAAAACAGTCTCTGGACCAGTGGGCACCGGGGCCCCTGGAACACACAGGTCAGAACCAGTAGGCGCACGGGCCTCTGGCGGGCACAGTTCAGAACCAGTAGGCACACGGGCCTCTGGCGGGCACAGTTCAGAGCCAGCAGGCGCACGGGCCTCTGGCAAACACAAGGCAGACTGCAGCTGCACAGAGCATTGACCCAGCTCAGGCAGCGACAGCCGGATGCAGTCCTCAGCTGGCTTCTTAATCTCCAGGGGTCCAGAGTTGGCCGGGGGCTGGGACCCAGCCTCTGGGGAGGCCCTGGAGTGCGTCACAGTCTCTGGGCTGGCCAGCTGTTGCGGACTGACAACTGCGTTATGTGGTGTGTCTCTCTGCTTGACATGAACAGGTGTAAAACAGCGCTTTTCCGGTTGGACGGACTGGACTTGTAGTACAGGCGGAGCTGGTGTAGATGGTGGCTGAATAGGTGGCTGAGCTGATAATAAAGCTGATGAGTCTCTTGCCAACTGAGCTATTGACTGAGCTATGGATTATAACCAAGTGTCTAATAGGTCTGGCTGTGACTGTAATGGAGGTGGCGATTGAGTGGCTAACAGAGCTAGTGGCTGCTGGGTGGCTAACTGAGCTACCTGCTGGGCAGCTGGCTCAACAAACACAGCCCCGGAATAAACAGTCATTCGAGCTGGCGAAACAGACGGAGTGTCTTTTCCACTCACCACAGCCGGCAGTTCCGAAGTCCTAATCTCCGGCTGTGGGGCGACGCGCCGACGGCGCGATCGTCGCTTCCTCCCGGGCGAAACCTCCGGCGGGCCGGGCAAAACCTCCGGCGGGCCGGGCAAAATCTTCACCGCCGGGCTGGGTTGGGAAGCGGTAGCGGCTGGTGGGTGAAGGTGCAGCTCGTGAAGGATGAAGTCCTGTGCGAGCGGGTGAAGAGAGTCCAGCAGCCAGGAGTGAGTAGAGATTAGCTGCTGTAGCCTGGCTTCTACAGCGCGGAGACACTCTTCCCCCTCATGCTCGAGCCATAGGTTAACCAACCTGGAAACAGAGTCAATTAGTTCCTCCCGAAGCTCCTCGGGAGGTGCAGATGCCGCTGGGTCCATGTTGGTCGGCTCGTACTGTCACGGGTGCCGAGGCGAGCCGTGTGGAGTTGGAAGACGGACCCAAGATGCAGGCAGTGGATGAGATACCGGTGGTTTTATTTACAGAGGTGTAGTGGCAAACAAACAGTGGGGCATAACAAATAACTAAAGACACCTAAACTGGGAGAACTAAAAATAACAGACCTGGGAGCATATGACAACGGGATGAGAAGCAGAGAGATGCAGACGAGGAACAGGACACCGTGGAACACAGGGAAACAGACTGACACGGAGTTACACAGACTGACGCGGAGTTACACAGAGGAACGCAGTGATACATGGATGAACGCAGACGAGCCGACAACAGGCAGGAGAACACACAGGGCTTAAATACACACACCAGTAATCAGGGGATGAGAGACAGGAGGGCAACACAGCTGGGAGGAATCTGAGCTGACGGGACAGGGGAAACGTGAACTGAGCACACTCACATATGACACGGACCTTCACAATAAAACGGGAAACTCTGGGGGCGCTCCGTCTCTGGGCTGGGACCCGGATCGGGCCTCGGGGGCTTGGGTCCTGGTTGGTGTGTTGCCGGGGTTGTGGGCGGGTGGGTGCATGGGGGCCCAGCCCTGGAGCAGGGTGCCGCCGGTGCGTCGAGCCACCTGGGGGGCTCTTCAACTGGTGGGGGAGATTGTCACATCTTGCAGGAGCTTTCCTCTCCTCAGGAGCTCCCTCGGCAGGAGGGGGAGATACAGGAGAGGTGGAGGAAGATCTCAGCCTGGGTGTTTATTGTCTTATGTAGTCTGGAAGATGAGTGGATGGTGGGGTGGGTGCAGTTTTCTCTGTGGTGGGGTTGGGTGGACTGTCCCGGGCTCTGTGGGGCCGGGCGGCGCTGCTGCACTGGGCCCGGTCTGGATGGGCCTGGGCCCCCTTTCCCTGGCGGGTCGCGGAGTATGGGGGTGCCTACTGGGGTCAGCGGGGGAGCTGGCCCCAGGAAGGGGTCACTTGCCCCTCCCTTCCTTCCCTCCCCATCTCCAGCTGCCTCCCTCTTCCCGCTCCACCACAACCACCCACACATGCAGGGCCTTGGAGTAGGGGTATGTCACCAGGGTGCAGAGGAGGCTACCCCCCACCTCTGTCCCCTTCTGGCTGCCTCTGCCTCAATTTTATCCCACAACTTAGACATTCACATTACTCACACTCTCATTACACATACATATAGGATCTTGGGGGTGGGCACGATACACGGAGTCCAAAGTACCATCAGGGTGTACACCTCACCCCTGGCATCGTTGCCCACCTCTCAATTTTAAATACACGTAGACATTGAGGGCTAGCAGGAGGGACCATGCGCTTACCTGCTGCTCTCTGGCAGGTAGCTCCATGCCCTCCTGGGTTTTAAATGCACCTTAGAACACACATGCATCAACATTACAATGAGCGGGTGGAGGGAGGTTTGGAGTCTTCTCTCACCCCCGTTCTCTGCGACCTGCTGGAGCGGGGGGGCTAGGACTAGGAGGAGGAGTTGGCCGTCCGACTGCAGTCTGGAGTGTGGAGCCTTCCTGCTGCTGCGGAGTCGGGGCGGTCTGCCTCCCCCCACCGCAGGGAAAAGGGAAACACCACCTGGGTCTGGGTGCAGTTCCCCCCTCCAGGGGCGGGGGCACCTAGACCCGGTTTGTAGAGTACGCTTGGGGAGTGTGATCGTGTGTACAACGTCTCTTTATGTCTGTCTCCACGTTGGTTGAGTGTGGAGTAAGTGCATATGAGAGCATGAGGGTGGGAATGGATGTTTGTATCTGTGTGTGCCTGTATGTCTGTGTCTATATGTCAGGTTGGGTGTCAGGCGCCACCTCTCTGGGGACATCTCAGGCCCTCCAAGGTTTGGAGGCCTATCTCCCCCTACCACCACTTCCCCTGCCAGTGGCGGACCCCCTCAGACATCGGTGCGTTGGTGGTTCTTTGTGTCCGGGGATGGGCGTCCAGGTACACACCAGCTCACTCCTTGGCGGCCGCTTATCGGGGCCTGGAGCCTGGGGCTCGCTCGGGCCACTTCGGAGGTGGGGTGCCCCCGGCCTCTCGGCCTGGGGCTCGGTCACTCAGGCGCAGCTGGCTGCCGGCGGAGCTCACGGGCGCGTCACTGCAACTCCCCCTGGCTTCTGCTCCGCGGCTGCTGAGTGAGCCCTCATCTGGGACTCTCCTCAGCTCTTTCCGGGACAGTGGCGCAGCTGCCCCTCTGTTGGTCTTCCTTGGTCTCTTGTGTTCTGGGGGCCTCTGGATGTCTGGAGTTTTGATCTCCTCCATACCTGCTTCATGCCCTGGAGGACGGGGCTGTGGC
Organism: Aulonocara stuartgranti; assembly: GCF_965226115.1. Classification (NCBI taxonomy): domain Eukaryota; kingdom Metazoa; phylum Chordata; class Actinopteri; order Cichliformes; family Cichlidae; genus Aulonocara; species Aulonocara stuartgranti. The sequence continues at coordinate 30,862,348 of NC_138959.1, forward strand.
CCCCCCACACCCTCTAGCAGATCATTACATGAAGGAACCTTTTAAAAACAAGCGCGTCCATGCTCATAGGTGTACACACAGGTGATCACACCCACAAACTACACCCTTTTTGGCTCCTACCTCAAAGCACACTGTGTTCTGTTGATCTTATGTGCTGCACAATAATGTTTAACATTTAGTATTTACTGTCATATTCCCATATATCATTGTGATGTTGTTTATTCTATTACTCTTGTTCTCTTCTGCTTGCTTTCTTTTTTCTTTCTCAGCAGGTGATCCAGGTGATTGATATATGCATTTTTTTTCTCTGCCCGTTCTGTTGGTTTTTGTCTTTTGCCCTTCTCCCCCGTCCCTCTTCTCAGCTGTTTCTCTTTCCCTCTTTCTTTCTCCCCTTCTTTCCCCCAGTCAAGTCTGTCCCGTATTCAGTAAGTGAAAATAAAATAAACAATAAAAGGTGAATCAAATGGACCATTACGGCAAGGCTGGGATGGTCAGTTTGGTAAAGTAAATCCGTTGGGCATCTTTCTTTGCCTTTAGACAACAATTCTGATGGCAAAAGAGCCAAACGGGACAGGCAAAAAAACAAAAAAACAAACAAAAAAAAACCGGGAAACTCAGACACATGGAACCAGACAAGACATTGAACTAAACAGACAGATTCACAAACAGATGGGGAGACACCATAGACAGACAGATACAGACGCAGACTCAGAGGCAGATCGAAAATAACACAGAACTTAAACAATCATCATCTAGAAAATGATAACAAACTAAAAGCGCTGGGTCACTGACCCAGGACCATGACAGTTAACTTAAATTTGTCGAAATTGGTTAGGCGCTAAAGCTGACAGATCTGACAGTGGTTGTAAATATAAGACGTCTTTGTAATATAAAATAAGAGATCTCTGTGTGAAAGGAGTCTGAGGCAATGCTGGAGCTATTTTTAGACGGTGTGTGTGAGTATGAAAATGCAAATGAGTAAGCATTGAACTGTTTAAGCCACAGTTGGTTTTACAAATACTGCTGCAAACATTGTTGAGTGTGTTTAAGATGCCATTTATGTTTATTAGAGGACTATAAATAAAGTTTTGAGTTGCCGTAGTGGATGTATAGTAATTGACTGAGTTTGAATGTAGATATATAAATATAGTGAGTGCACTGTATATATTTAAGATTAACATATTACTCTCAGTAGTAGCTTCTCTCCAGCAATAGTTGCTGGTGTGTTTATTTTTTCAATTTCTTGTGTGTGCGGTGAGAAGTAATGGAGGTTTCAATTTTTGTTTGTTTGTTTTTGACTTGCTCTTTCTGATTATGAAAGGCATGTCTAAAATGTTCTTAGGAAAGCGTGTTGTGAGTATATTCCTCAACTCCTGTCACAGTTTAAGTGTGAATGCTGTGAGTAGTAGGCTTTGAGGGATTGGGTGCGATGTGTACAAAATAATAAATAATAATACTACTATGAAAGTTGATAGTAGAGTGAGTGCAAAAGTAAGTGTGAGAGGAATAGGCGGTGTGTGTGAGACGATTCCTGAAGTTTGAAAGAGCTCGGCCGAGCACGCGGAAGACTGTGATGTGAATGCTGACAAATGCAAAGAATTTAGTATATTTAAAAGTGTGTGTGCGTGAAATAAGGGTGCATTGTTTTTAGATCAAAACTTAGTAAAACTAAACAGTTTGATTAGGTTGTAAAATAGGAAAGAGGAACCGAAAATATTGCTCTGAGTGCTGTGTGTGTGTAACAGGAAATGGTGTGGGTGACAGGAAGGTTGCATGCCCATAGAAGGAGAGACTGTGACGAGTGAGCACCCAGACGGGTTAAACTCTAGGCAGATAAAGCGAATGGAGGTTTTAAGAAAATAAATGAAAAGGATATTAATCGTATGCTTTAGTGTGTCAATACAGGTTACAAATGAATAAAGGTGGACTTCTCTCAACCTGGAATTTTGAGTACGGCGCCAAAACCAGTAGAGTAGCATAATGGGGAGAAAACAGGCCAGATTTTGGCTTATAGCTTGACCTCGCACTTGTCACCATCCTGAGAAGAAGCTCAAAGGACAGTTAATCTCCTGATGAAGACCAACAGAACATCGTGGATTTGAGAAGAATTAATAGCAGGCAAAAGACAGTGCTACTGAACCTTTGACACTGTCGACTGGTGACATCAGCAGCAGCATGTAAAGAACCACGAGGTGGAAACATGTACTGTAAATTACAGGCTGGGCAGTTGAACAGTGGGATAATGAGCTGTGGAAAGCACTGGACACTGATTGTCAGATTTGCCATGCTTGAAGTAATCTTGAAAGAGACGACTGAAAGCATCAACAGAAAAGAAGAAACCACGTGATGAAACATGGACGGTGAACTGCAGGCTGGTAAGAACAGAGACATGACTGTCTAAAGGCACTGAATGTGATATTTTGCCAGGCTGGGACTTAATCCAAAAGGAAAATATTGAAGAGAAACAGAGAAGAAACAGACTGTGTTTGCTGGAGAATTCAAGACAACAAAAGGACACTGAGAGAAGAGGACAGGGACCAGTGCGAGGTGAAGCCGGACGAGTTCGACTGCAAGAATACAGGGTATAATTGGACTGAAATTGAAGCCTGAACTCATGATGGTGTTTAGAGATGTCCACCAGAAAACTAAAAGGAGGTAAAATAAAGAGAGAAAATAATTGACAATTACATCAATGAATAGAAAACACACATACACAAAGTGTTACATGTGAAATTATTTCTGGAAAGAATAAGTGAGATAGTTTTGAATTAAGAAATCAGTGAAAAGATGCATGAATTAAACCTGATTATAACATACAGAGGCAATGAAGAAAGCAGCTTACACTCACTGAACATTAACATACATAGGAAAAGCAATGAAGACCTGCTTACACTTATACACATAACATAAGCTGGTATTTCTGACCAGAGAGAGGGAAACGGGTAGTTTAAGTACTCATGATAATAATGAAAATGTCTCAGTTGTGTTTCTTTAGGGGCGAAACAGACCTGGATCAATTCTCCACATGCAGCGGTCGGAAGAAACCTGTAGGTTAACTTGACTGGACATGCCAAGGCAAGTTTCTAGTTGAATTGTTCACAGCGCCATGTCTCCATAAACCTGACAAGTGGAGCCCTAACTTGTGGCTGAGGATAAGGAATGCTGTTATTTAAGGTGGGAAATCAGAATTTGGGTTAGCAAATTTGGAAAGGAGAAAATTGACTGTTTAAAGGCAAAATTGTGAAGGAGTCTGAAACACTGCAAAAGCAACATATGCAAATTAACACACACAAACAGAAAATGCATTAACCCTACAAAGACAAGACAAGCTTGTGGAAATTAATGCATAGACACTGATTAAACCTGGCTAAGAACACAAACATATGCAATGAAGAACAGCTTGCTATTTGTATGAGTGGTTTTAAAAGAGTGACTTAGGAGTGCCCTGGTACTGAGTGATCAAAACCAGTGATCACTGTAGAAAGAAATAAAATAATTTAGTAAGTTGGTAATGTTTAAACATGTGTTTTTCTTGTTACGGCAACTCATTGAGAGATGACTCAGTATGCAAATTAGCTGAAGTGAGTGGTGACGAAGGAGCTTCCTGTGTGTGTGTGACTGAGGTTTTCAGAAGAGGAAGCATGCCAGAGAAGAGGAGTGCAGATTTGGGTAGGAAATTTATAGTTTAGTGCTTATATGTTGTCGTAAGGGGGTTATGTTTTATGTTGAATGTAAGCATGTTAAAGTGCATAAAGGGGGTGATTGTTGTGTGCAAATTGTGTGGCGTTAACAAGACTTTCGGTGTATTGAGGAGGTGAAATTATGTGGTGGCAAAACTTTTGTGTGTTTAAGGTTTTTTAGGTTGTTGTGGTGATGGGTTGATTCTGTTAGTTAGGTTGGGATTGTTTTTGTTTTTTGTTTTTAATAGAGGGAGTTTTAGGAAACATGGACATGTCTAAGAGGGGGCCCATTATTTTTGTAACAGTGCACTTAGAGAAAACCTGTCAGGTGATTTTGTTTTGTGTTTTCATGAGCTAATAATCAGCTCTATTTTTTCTCATTTTTGTTCTAAGCAGGCCTGCAACAGTGAATAACAGCGCTGACAAATTCTCGGGAAGAGCAAATATAAGGTGGGCTTTCCAGATTACAACTGGCTGAGGAGAAAGCTACCTGTGGGGACCTGATGAGGTCGTAAGTCCCTGTCTGAAAAAGGATTGTAGCGAGTCCATCCAGTTCAAAAGCATAAAGAAATATTTTCCTATGGAAAATAGAAAAAATGAATGAGCTCATTTTGCTGAGGGTGGAGAATCTGATCACTTGCGCGGGGGTCTCCACTATTAGCAAAAAATATGGTGTGACTGCATTTGAGTGAATGTGTGACTGGATGAAGGTGTGAATGAATAAATGTGGACAAACAATTTGCTTATTACCAGAGAAAATTTCTGTTTTATTGAGTGGGGTTAGATTATGGTATTGTAGTATATTGTTGGGAGAATGCCAAATGCTAAAGGGGAAACATTTTTTGATATAACTCATGTTACCATTAATTGAAGAAACACATGACTGATAATTGTTGTGTTTTAAGACATAGATTGGATCATGAGTGGGGAAACTGAGCATTTTTAGTTTTGTATAGTATTTTGACACATTTCATGTGTCAAAATAAAGGGGGGTTTAGGGTTTATTAATTTAATTGTTTAATAATTTAGGATCATATTAGGACATTTGGGTTTTTTGATCATTTGGATATGGTAAAACTGAAACTGTTATTTTTATGTTAAGGTTAAAGGATTAAAGTGAACTGAATCCTGTTTAGTAGATACAATGCCAGTGTCTTAAAGCTGTGTACAAATCTTAGAGGGAAATTGTGGGACATGTTGACAAAAAGATATGCTTTGGGGGAAAATTAGTGAGGGTTGAAGGAGTAGAAAAGGTTTGATTTCTTTTTGATGTCTAGAAGTAGTGGTTATAATGTACACTGAAAAAAATGTTTTGTTCAATTTACTCAATTTTTTTATGACAAGTGGTTGCACGAAATAAATTTGTTTGAATCCAGAAATATTTTTTAAGTACACTGAATTTAATTTAAGCGAGTAAAACCAACATATATTTTTAAGCTACTTTAACTTAACTGTTGTGGATACGTCTTAGTCAAATATTATTAGTAAGTCCAACTAAGGTCGTGTTAAATGTACCAGAATAATTTGTTTCCTTTACACTTATGTCCCAAACTTATATTCAAATCAATCAAATTGTTAATTTCTCTCTATTTCAATTAAGTTAAGTTTACTTAAAAAATATTGCTTACCCTGATTTGTAGTTTTTAAAAACGTCAATAATGAAAACTACAACATTCTTTCACATCATTTATTAATGCAAAATTTGTTGCAAACAGAATAAGAATCCACATCTCTAAGGGAAATTGCTGCAATTTGTATAATACAAATTACAAAACTTTTGCCTATGAACTAGTAGCTTTAAAAAGCTGTATTCAAACAAAACAGAAACAACAGACAAGAGAAATGTTAACCAATGTTTCTCTTCCTCTAAAAAAGAAAAAAACAAACAAACTCCTTACATAAAAGAATAAAACACTACCAGCAGTATAATGTATCACAATTAGAAACTGATGCATCCACAAACTAACCAGTTTCAGACTTGCTGTTCTGCGATCCATATTTAGAAATTGCATTTTAATAAGGTAATTAGACTTAAAATTAAACTTGTGTTTTCCTTACTGCTTATTGACCACTGTCTTTCCATTCTAGTCCTTCCTTGAAGATTCTGAATGTTTTACATATTTTCTGACCTAACATACTCGCTTCAAAACAATTAATAGTCTTTAAAGTGTTACCAGTGTGCTGCAGTGTGGTAATCATGAATGGTTTTTTTTGTTTTTTTTATCCGGTTGAGTTAACACTGATTATACGCAGGGCAGCAGCTATTACTGAATAATTACAAAGTTGCTCTTCAAGCTACTCAAATGTACCACGCGTGAAACATTCATTATTGAAAGTTAAAATGTTCAATCGAAACATAACACAGAACAAATGATGGTTGTACAAGAGTTTCACTCCTATTCACAAGAGCACCAGTCATTGGTAATTTACATAACAGCATTCTCTTGATGTGTTATTTTAGAAATCTTCCTATCCAGTAGCAATTTTGTTCTTCAGCCCAAAGACTTTGGGGGAGAGCTTTTCACCATCGAATCCCATCAACACTTTCTAAATGAATTCATAATAGTCCTTCAATTCCTTGGGGAAGGCTAGGTTTAGTGCATAGATTACTCCAAGCATCAATGCACAAGCTTGGGCCAGAGATCCAATGTTGTCCATGACTATCTCCCCTTCAACAAATATTCCAATGTCATCATAATGTCCATTTTGTCCATCCTCCCTGTTGATGACATAAATGCCCATGGTGTGCTTCTTCAGGTCTCTCTGGATATCATCTCCTTCAATGTCCTAAACATTTAATAAAAAGGTAAAAGAAAAAACAATTAACTCTACAATTAAATTCCAATCTAGTCGTGTGTGTGTGTGTGTGTGTGTGTGTGTGTGTGTGTGTGTGTAATACACACACACACACAGATATCTATCTAAAAAGTGTGTGTATAGATGACTTGCTTACAATGACTTAAATGACTTACAAAGAACTCCCGAATAAGGCTTCCGTCCTCTTCACCAAGGTAGAGGCAAAGTGCCCTGAGAACTGCTTCCCTTTTCACTTTAACATCACTTTCAGCCTGTTTAAAGAGAGTTGCTGATTAAACCAATTTGGAAAAAAGAACAATGTCTGACATTCGCAATAAGTAAATTTTATCATATGTCAGTTCAAACATAGTAAATAAAATTTATATATGAAATTTCAAAATTTAGATTGCTTGGCTGGTCACCTAAAACGGCTTATTGGACTCACCAGTGACCTGCCACTTAAGACAAAAGAAATCCAAATAGAATTTGCAATATTCAGATTTACCTCTTGCATGATCTGCAAGTGGTGGGCAAGTTTCTGCCCAGAAACACCGCCCTTCTTCTGGAAAACTGTCATCAACTGAGGTGTAATTCTGTCTAACTGTGCCGCGAAGGTCATCTCCAGTTGAAGTGTTGTAATACACTGGAATTCAGCATTTACCTGTATCTCTCACACACACACACACACACACACACACACACACACACACACACACACAGAAAAAAAGAAGACTGGTGCTTAATCATTGGTATGATTATTTTGTTATTTCTTCATTAAATGCTACAATGCAATTGCCATCACTTCATAAAGCATGATTATCATATGGGTTAGTATACAGTGCATGAAGGATGTTACTACTGTTAATCAAAGAAGAAATGAATGGCATCAGTCCATTTAATGGGTTTAAAGGGTTTTAAAAAGCAGATATTTGTCTGTTTCAGGTGGTTGGCAACACATTTTCCTGTGCTCTTTGTCCACTGGTGGGAGTGTCTCACCTGTGAGGTCAGCGGGGCAGAACTCTGCCATCAGCAACAGAGAGCAGAGAAAATTTAGATGTGCAACTAAAAACATGCTTGCCATGTAAGCCCCAAACATCTCTGAAATTGCTCAGCAAAATTCAGAGTACTTGTACTTCAGGAGTCCTGTGGGTACCGTAAAGACTCATGTATGCAAACAAACCACTTTTTTTTGCAATCTGATCCTTTTTCTCTTGGCTGTTTCCTTCAGGGATCACCACAGTGAATGATCCACCTCCATCTAACCCTATGCTCTGCATCCTCTTAACTCACAAGAACTAAATTCCTGTTTTTCATTTCACTTTCGCAAGTTTTTTTTTTCTTTTGTCCTGGATAAAAGAAATTTAATCATATATATTAATTGATATTAATTAATATCAATATTAATAATCACAAGAACCCTTAAGATGAGATAGATAAACTTGTCCCTGCAATACTGTGACAAATACTGTTGTGATAAATATGTAAGGAATTTGCATGTACTTACCAAAATATCACCATCTTCTTGAATAAACAGTAACACATAAGGGGAAGAAAATCTGCCAGAAAAGGAAGACAAATAAAAAAAATAAACTTTAGAAAGACAAACAATTACCGTTTCCAAGCCATTAGTGCATTACTTCATGATACTCCCTTGTAACAAAACAAATCTTACTTGTGCCTCTGTGCAAACTACAGATGGCACGATACCACTTTTTTATGTCCGATACCGATATCATAAATTTGATTATCTGCCGATGCCGATATGAATCCGATATAGTGTATTTTATAATAAATAAAACTGTTTTTATAAATATTTTGCTGCATTTTGTATAAGTTCATACTCAGTTTTAAAAACAAAACATTAAAGCTATTCTGTTATACCTGTATGCAAAAAATACACTGCACCCAAAATATTTTATACTTCAGCAATACTGATCAACCTAAAAAACTTACACCATCCTCCTTATTCAGGTATTCTAAACAGTACATAGAAATATTAAACTAACTAATAGGACTGCCAACTCCCAGCAAAAATATTAGGAAACCACCCCGCACCCTTCGCCTGATAATGCTTAATTGACGTAATCTACTTTAATGCACAGAAATCAATTATTTTTCTATAATAATTTGATTCAACATTTTTCTTCAATACAGTTGCAGACAGCGCAGACAGCGTACCTTCCCAAAGGAAAAAGTGCTATATGTACTACTATTACTAGGGCATATATTAGACTTAATATTTACTACATACAATAATGGATCTCTATACATTTAACCAGATCACCACTTTGGTAGTAAGATTCAGAATAATTATTTATTAAAAGCTAGACATTTTAAATGAGAATAAGAAAGAAAATTATGTCTTTGTGTCTCCCTTTCCCTGTTAATGCCCTACCTGGCCCCCTGGCAAAACTTTGCTAGACCCGCCCCTGCACAGTTACCAGATGTCAGCTACATAGAAAAGGATCCTGGTGTTATTTGTCTCTCATAAACAGTTCATAACTTCCCTTCAACTCATTCATGTGACCTAAAATGTAAACCTGTTTCTTCATTACCTGTTCAGCTCTAATGATTCAGTAAAAACTTCTCCTGGTTTCACCTTCATGTTTCCTTCTCACCACATATCCAAACTATCATGACCAGCAGCTATTACGGCTGTGGCTCCAGAAAACATAAGCGGATACTAGAAGTAATATTAAAAAAATTCTAGCAACAGCTTATCAAGCTTAAACGTGCTGCTGTTGTTTATCTGCCGTTTTCCTCTTTCTAGCGCAAACTGGGTGACTAACAAATGAGAGAGACTAGCGACAGAAAAGCCGATCACCTGATAATCGATCAGTTTCATGATTGAAGTAGCAACAGGAGAGGGAGGGGGGAGAATGAGGGAAGAAGTTTTAGCTGTTCAGCATGAAGACACCGAATAACTCCAGCTTTGTGTCTTTTTTCATTCTAGCTGAAGTATAAAACAAATCGCTTCCTTTCCCCCTCAATACAAAACTCCGACAGCCAGTCCAGCTGTGGCTCCATACATCGGTTGTTAAGCTCAACATGAAAATACTATGCAAACATAAAGAGATGAACTTACACACTTGCTTTACTTCTCTGTGTTAGTTTTCTCTGAGATTAAATGCAGCGGTTTGGAAGCACGTAGCGAGGCTTTAAATGCTAAACCAGACCGCTGACAGGTCTCGCACTCAACAGCTCTATCAAGTGAAGCAACTTCTTTTCTGAGTTAATTTCAGTTCTGACAAACATCACTCTCAGTGCCTTTTGATCTCACATTTTTGGCAACCACTGAGTTATTCTCCTCCACAGTTTACAACCATTATTTTTTTCTGCACAAAAGACGTTGTGCAACGCCAATCCTACTTATTTCCTACTGCACCCCTGATTGTGCAGGTGCGTTCAGAAGCCCCCTCCCCCGCCCGACTATTCCTTAATGCCAATGTTGTGGCGGGAGGGACGATTTCTCAACTTAAAATTGCAGGCGACTGTACAGTGAACTTTACAGCTAACTACAGAGAAATTGCCTCGTTCCATAATTTGTTAGTACAAAGTGTGCCACAAGAACTAAGCTAAAAACATATGACATTTTAACGCATCAATACAATTACTCTTTTAATAGAGCAGTAGCTAATAGAGCACATAGCTAGCTTAAGTCAAATTCATGACAAAGTTCAGAGGTGTACAACTACTTAGACTTCTTTCTCCATGTGCACACGTCTTAAAGAGTCAACATGCTTTGACTGAGGTAAAAAAATAAAACAAAAACGACCGTAAAAGGTTTACTTACCGAAGCTAGACCACCTTTATATGAAGTTGTGCGATTAACTTGAGCCCGCTTGCAGCACACAAAGAGTCCGCTTCTTCAGTCCGCGTGCAAAATGGTGGCCTGTCCTAACGCATGCGCAAAATGGCCCAGCAGGAGGCTATGAAAAACATACTTAAGCATTTTGAGCTACATTTAATTAACTAAAATTAATTGGATTAAAACGCAGGGAATGTATTCTGGAGTTACTCGAATTATATATGTAGACAGGAATTACTCATTTGAATTGAAAAGATATACCAAAATATAATATGCTATATTTAAAAGGAGACAATATCACTTCTTTCAGTGTAGGCTTACACATACAGATATTACATAGATTTATTTTTGGGATAAACGGGAGAGCTTATACGTAGAAATGATTGTTATACATATTGCATTTTGTGCCTTTAAAGGAGTTGTGGCTCAATTTGTCTCTTGAGGGTCACGAGCCTTTGGCTAGCGCTATGATTAGCCAATCTACTGTGAGGATGATATGAGTTATTGAAGGATTGCACGCGCTTACAGACACAGAGTCCATAAACACACATGACAGTATTAATTCCAGGCAAAAGGCCTCAAATTCATTTAGCTTTTAACTGAACTTAAGGACGGACCAAAGAGGAAGGAAAGCATATATTTTGGTTAAGTCTGATAAACTAAAATTAGGAGGTATTGTTACATTAAAATGAGCAAAATGAAATAAAAAGGCTATACCAAAAACAGGTTATAACATAGGAAATGTGAGGTTAAAATGAAGTTAGTGTTAACACACAGGAGTTGTTTCTCTTATATGCTTAAACTTAATTGATTAAAGTGGTTGTTTTCTTTTGGAGCTTTTAGTAGAATAGGCGCTTATAATGATTTTCTTGTTGAGCAGCGACAGTTCGTGTAAAGGAAGTTGATGATCAGATAAGGGAAAATAGAGCAAGCAACCGGACGTGAAAGCAGCGCTTGAAGAGTTTTAAAGTGATGAGTAACGCTGAAGAATATCTATATAATTACAAGTCAATAAGTTAAGAACATAATTAGGATCAGGCTTTTGATTACAGAAGTCCCAAATATGATAAGTTAGGGAGGTGCAGGAAAAGGTGTTTTGTTTCCTTTGCAGAAGATCTCGGTGACCGCAGGGGGGTGAGGATCCTGGAGGTCCGAGGCCTGATGGACCACAAGAGAGGGACCAAGAAAACCTAAGCTTACGCATGGAGTGTTCTCGAATGGGAGCTGGTGTTTATTACTGGACCAATTAGAGGACATGAGGTTGTCTGATTTGCTGAGCCAGAGAGGGTCAGAGCGAGGACACAATGTATTGCGACCTCTGGTGTTCCAGAGGTCGAGAGAGGGAGTGTGGAGCAGGGAAATTATTTTACTGCTATTGTTAAATAATCATCATCATTACCATTGCATTAATAATAGAATCTGCAGCATTGATATTGTATTCAGAGGTTTAAACAGTGTGTGTGTTTTAGAAAGAATAAGTTGCAGTTGACAGGAAGTTCCAGAGAGTTTGCAGAAGTGAAAGCAGAGTCTAAGTTATTCTGAGCAGGTTAGACGAGGCTATTTGAATTACTAGGTTATTCAAATTGTCTGTTATACTTTTATATTCTTTTACTAAGCTCTTAGTAGAGGTTCTTGATTAAAACATTTAATCAACATAGTACATGTAGTTTCAGTTAGGTTATTACACATAAGGATGAGCCTCTGGTCTGGTAAAAGGTCAGAAGTGCAACGGGTGAGATGAGAGGGCATGTAGGGTCAACACATACACACACACACATTAGTAGACTCATTTATAGGTGAGAAGTTGGTCATGTTTGTCTCTGGAAAGAGGAACAGCGTCTGGCAGGATGTGGGGCTCGTGTTCCAGACGAGACGAAGACAACGTTCTTTTAAACTGTGTTAAAAGTCATTGTGGTTTTGATTTGACGTATGTATGTATTCTGTCTGTGACGTATGAAGGGGCGTCATTAATTCAAACCCTGATGCTATAAAAATCTGTGTATGCTTTGATTAAGTCGAAGATTAATTCCTGTCTGCATACAGAATGGTCTTCCCACGCGTGTATTCATTAAAATCAATTGTTTGACCAAGATCTTCTGGACCATGGTTGTTTGTACTCTCCTTCCTCAATTTTTGAACCTTAACAATTTCATACTATCTTTATGGAGCTAAGTTCACGGTTAGAACTGACAAAAATCCCCTAACCTACGTGTTGACCACTGCAAAGCTAAATGCTGTTCGACATCGTTGGCTTGCAGCTTTAGCCACGTACGATTTCAACATCTAATATCGTCCTGGTCGTCACAACATAGACGCAGATCTATTGTCCCGACAACACAGCAATGACACCGAATGGACAGATGTTCCACAATCTGCCATAAAAGCCATCTGTAAAAAGGAATCTATCTATGAAACTACTGAGTCCTCTCTCAGGCTAGTAGACCAACTTGGAGTTCCTACATCGATGATTCCAGAAGCTTACGTTCTTCCAGTAAACCTAAAAGCAACTTTGGAAGATCAATTGACTCCTACAGCCTTACAAGTCGCTCAAGATCTGGACCCAGTCATTGGACCAGTCAAACAAGCCATACATACTGGAAAGCAACTTGTCACATCCAAAAATCAACCACCTGATATGTCTTTGTTAAGTCGTGAGAGCGGAAAACTTGAACTAAGAGACAAAAGACTATATTGGCCACACATGAATGCTGATGTGGACCAATACATCAAAATGTGTGAAAGCCGCCTTATCAAAGAGCTCTTGTCTATGCTAGGTATCCGAAAATCACGTACTTCACCATATCATCCGCAAGGAGATGCTCAGCCAGAACTTTTCAACAGAACCCTGCTATCAATGCTTGGAACTCTTGAAAATGTACAGAAACAAAAACTGGAGTCAGCACATTAGCCAGTTAGTACTGCTCAAAAAATGAGTCTACTGGATATTCTCCATACTATTTAATGTTTGGACTTAATGCCAGATTGCCCATTGACATCTGCTTTGGTGCTGTTCTTGAAGATGACGCAGAGATGACTCACCTGCAGTACGTCGACAAAATGAGGAAAGAACTCAAACAACCATAATATCTAGCTACCGAGAATGCAACAAAGAACCATTTGAGAAACAAGTCACCTTATGACCAAAGAGTAAGAGACCAACCTTTACAAGAAGTAGACAGAGTTCTGATAAGAAATGTTGGCCTTACTGGTAAACGCAAACTGCAAGACCGATGGAAGTCAATACCTTACATTGTCATCACACAGCTGCCGAACCTACCTGTGTACAAGGTAAAACCGGAACAGGGATCTGGAGGTGTCAAAACTCTACACAGAGACTATCTGAGTTATCTGCAATTATCTTGTCAGAATTGCAGATAACTCAGTTTCACCTGAAAGAGTAAGAACACTAGTTACCAGAAGACGTCATGCCAGCAGACGTCAGATACGGGACCAAGAAGATTGATTATCTGATGTCTTGCCAGACTCAGAATCTGAGAACGAGTATGTCTGCACGTACCCCACCATTACCAGTGACCATATTCAGAGACATGAATTCAAGCCAGACAGATCTAACACAGAACCTCTTCCCTCTGATAATTCCCCCTCATTTGAGAGTGAACCGGAATTGGAGGAAGGACCTTCTGAAAGGGATGAAGAGGAATGTCAGCCATCAAATGTGGAAGGAGATACCAGTGATACGGCTGCAGACACCGAGGTGGAGTTGAGGACTCTCACAAGACGTAAAACCCAAAAGTCAATGCGACAGGTGCAACCAGTAATCCGTTTGACCTATGACAAACCTGGAATGCAGTCTGAGAAGCCTGTGACTATTGTACACCAAGGCATGGTTATACAGTTGAACCTCAGTAGCACCACAGATAAAAACCATCATATAAAACACTCTAAACACCGAAGGCACAACTCTGAGCCTAAGACTAAAATCCTGCGTTAGATGAGGACGTCTAAATGTTTTGGACGGGGAGGGTGTAGCCTGGTCTCAAATATCTATTTTAGACCCTACATGTTAAAAGGATATAAATATTGTAATGTAAAGACTTTATTGTAAATATTTCATATATCTGTTTAAAAAACAAAAAAGAGTTCAAATGCAATAAAAACGTGTTTAAAATCACAATAAATAGAAGTTAATCATAATTTAAGTGTTCATGGAGTTAAAAATTAGAAGAAAAAAAAGTTTGTTATCTAATGTGAAACAAGGAAAACTTTGTATTTGCTGCAAGTTGTTTTACAAGTTCATTTTGGGTTATCAATCTTGTATTTTCTTTTATCCCATTGGTTGATGTAAACCTTTTGTTCAATCAGACGTAAGGAAGGCGGGTCTAAGCGAGGCGAAAGAAACGAACACTAACTAAGCTAGTGAGAGTCGGCAGCTACACGTTACCGGAGGTGGTTGTATACCAGAGCTAACAGGAGAATAGTCAAACAATAGCCATGGATGCAGAGTCTACCTGTTATGGGTTGTTTTACCCTGTGATGATGGACCGAGAAGAATTCTCTGGACCCTTCTGCTGTGGATAGGATTTCCGTGGGTTTGTCCCAGTGTACTCAGCAGCCCAGGTATGCCGCTAATTCCAACCACGTTGGCGAGTGGAGGCCGCATGGTCACAAACCGAGCCTGCCCCTCAGCTTGCCCTCGCACTTAGCCCAAAGGACTTGTGAGTAGACTTGAGCGCGTGCCTTTTATTTTCTGCTTGTTTAACAAGTGAAGCGGCCATTTGTGTGTTTTCTGGCCCAACGAGCCCGAGCAACGACCAGGCCTGCAACGGTTTCAGTAAAAGAGCTCACTAAGGTCACAATTTTTTTTTCTCAAAGATTTATTTATTGCTTTTCCAACAGTATTTTAACCAACAAGAACATAGAGAGTTCAAATAAAATAGAGGAGGTCATTAATAAAACTGAACTGAATAAAGCTGGACTGAAAGACAGCACAGAGGCACTAATCATGGCAGCACAAGAACAAGCTCTGAGCACAGATCCATAGAGGCTGGGGTCTATCACACCAGGCAAGACCCCAGGCTGTGTAAAGATGAGACAATCCAGCACATAACAGCAGGGTGCAAGATGCTAGCAGGCAAGGCATACATGGAACGCCATAACCAAGTGGCCGGCATAGTGTACAGGAACATCTGTGCCGAGTATAACCTGGAAGTCCCGAGGTCAAAATGGGAGATGCCCCCAAGGGTGGTGGAGAATGACCGAGCTAAGATCCTGTGGGACTTCCAGATACAGACGGACAAAATGGTGGTGGCTAACCAACCGGACATAGTGGTGGTAGACAAACAGAAGAAGACGGCCGTAGTGATCGATGTAGCGGTTCCGAATGACAGCAATATCAGGAAGAAGGAACACGAGAAGCTGGAGAAATACCAAGGGCTCAGAGAAGAGCTCGAGAGGATGTGGAGGGTGAAGGTAACGGTGGTCCCCGTGGTAATCGGAGCACTAGGTGCGGTGACTCCCAAGCTAGGCGAGTGGCTCCAGCAGATCCCGGGAACAACATCGGAGATCTCTGTCCAGAAGAGTGCAGTCCTGGGAACAGCTAAGATACTGCAGGACCCTCAAGCTCCCAGGCCTCTGGTAGAGGACCCGAGCTTGAAGGATAAACCGCCCGCAGGGGCGTGCTGGTTTTTTTTTTTTTATATATAAT
Organism: Aulonocara stuartgranti; assembly: GCF_965226115.1. Taxonomy (NCBI): domain Eukaryota; kingdom Metazoa; phylum Chordata; class Actinopteri; order Cichliformes; family Cichlidae; genus Aulonocara; species Aulonocara stuartgranti. The sequence continues at coordinate 30,878,297 of NC_138959.1, forward strand.
TGTTCGGTACAGAAATGAAGCCCAACAATCATGATTTACAGTCCTGTGGTCTCAGCCTCAGATACACAACTAATCAAAGTGATGTCATGACAAAAATGAATGACCAACAAAACATTTTTTCTCCTTCATGTATGTAACGTTTCTCGCTGTTAGTATCATGGTTGCTAGGCAACCTGAACAGCGCGACGAAGGCCAGACCGTCCCATTTCACAAGCCTCTCACTTCCGCACTTCTCGTACTTATAGTACGCACCGTACGTAGTACACGTAGTGCGCGTACTTCAAGCGTGCAGACCCTGAATTGGGACACAGCCTGCAATTCAGCACAGGAAGGGAGGGGATGAGCGAGTTCTGAGTGATTCGCTTACGCTATGATTCAGCACAGGCAGTAGCGGTTTTTGATACGGGCGACACGGGCGGTTGCCCGGGGCGGCATCGTGGTGGGGGGCGGCATCACGGGCATCGGCAAAAAAACCAAATAAATAAATAAATTGCTCGTACTCATGTTGCCCCGACATCATGCCAGCGCATATTGGGAATGGCATAGGCACCGATCGGTTTTCTGTCCCCCATTTGCTGGGAGTAAGGGCGCCCTCCGTTTGCGAGGTGCACCTGCTGCTTGCGGCACAGGGAGGAGAGGGCGGGGCGGCGGGGGATTCTTTGGCTGGCTGGAGCGGCATCTAATAACCAACTCGCAAAATAAAACAAAATAAAAACAAACCAACAAACACGAAAATACCAGACATCATGATACAGAATTTGCACCGATGTTTTTTTGAAATTCTATACTTTATTTAAGTAAACTTTATTGTCATCTCTGCTACATACAGTCCAGTATATAGAGAGAAGAGACGACGAGGCTCCAGTTACAGCAGTGCAAGTAAACAAACAATAAATATAAGAAGAATAAGAAAATAAATATACACTTTAGGACTCGGGGTAAAGGGATCAATAACAATTTAAAATGTATAATTTACAGTTTGATGATTTAAAGTCTCACACACAACCCGTCGAAAGGGGAGGGGCCAGCTGCTTCCAAATAGAGCACATTTCATTCATAATGTTGTAAATCCAAGCCCATTATGTATTCATGATTTGAATCCTGGGTTGTGTGAAATCCCAGAAATACACCTTAGACAAAGTGAATCTGAAGGTGTAGGTCTATTAGGTTATGTTGTGGTGATCCTCGAGTTGGGGGATGGGTGCTCATACTGTAGTGCAACATTAAAACCAATGGAAGATGGACAAGAAAAGTTCAAAGCCATCAAGTGGTCAGATTAGAAAAAAGAGAAAAGAAGAGGAGGAGAAACGAGCAAAGGATACAGGTAAGCAGATGTGTCATTGGATAATGGCAGAGGGAGTGTTCACCCAGGGCGCCAAACAGGCCCGCCACTGAGCACAGGAGGGAGGGGGTTAGTGAGTCCTGAGTGATTCGCTTACGCTACGATTCAGCACAGGAAGGGACGGGGTGAGTTGCTCAAATGTGCTGTTAGCATGTTAGCAGAGCGATGCTACTGTGAACCGAGGAGCTATTGTCTTGATGTGAGCTTCTACTCAGGATTTTTTCTTCCAGTTCAGAGCAGAATTTTTTTTGTTAAGGTACTGGATGTTGTGTTTTTCTCCACAATTTTAAATATAAGCTAGATATATTTCTACTAATGAAATTAGTTTGCTAACAGCAACAGGGATGAGTCAGTGAGTCAGTTGGGCTTGTGAATAATGATTCATGAGTCAGTAAAGTGATTCTCGAGTATTGAACGATTTGTTCATGATTCGTGCATCACTAGCCGACACCGGTGTTTTAGCAAAGCGGCTGATGTAGAGTGAAGCCACGTTAATGACAACGTGTACAACCACTGGAGATGTGAGCAGGACAGACGGAACAACTGACGGACAAAGTGTGGACTTTATACCAGTTTTTAAATTGTGTTGATCGGCCACGTAAAACCAGAGTTATGATAAAATATCTGCAATGTTTGGTTTTCTTCCTGAATACTGTCGTTGTTTATATTTACTGCGGGAAGAAACGGTAAAAACGGCGTTTTATAAGGAAAACGCTGGAAAGCCTGTGAACAAAAACAAAACCGAAAAAACCCCACCCTTTCCTATTGGTGGAAAAATGTACCATGTCGACCAATCAAAAAATGATATGGCAACATGGCATTTAGTTGTTTAGGAAGAGGGAAGTTTTAGGAGTGACGACGGTGTTTTGAGATGTGAGAGATTTGCGACGTTTAGCGCAAATCTTGTGTAGTTAGTGTGTTGTTAGTGTGTAGTTAGTGTGTAGTGTAGTCAATAGTTTTGTTGTGTGTGTCAGAACAATGAGGCGACTGCTGAATGTTACAGGTGTTACAGCAGTGATACATCTGCTGCTGTCAGGCCTGCAGGTATCAGGCTGTTGTTCTCTTTCATCTCATAGTGGACAGAAATTATTTTTTGGAGTGAAACAAATAATTTGTGTGGCATCAGATTTGATGCAGAACAGCTGATTGTTCTGTAAATAGTTTGAAATGTTTATTTAAAAAAATAAAAGAATTGCTGTAAAGAATTGTAAATGATACACAGAAAGATGAATATTTTTCTAGGTGCTGCCTATATGTGGCTTAGTTCATTTTCTTGAATGTTGCAAACTGTGGCGCACCATTTTAATCTATTTTCTGTGTTCCACCATTCAGCAGGATCCTCGTCAGCCTCCACACCCACCAACCCATCTATACCATTGGAACCTGGAGCACTGAGTCAGAAAATTAAGTCGGTGCTCAAATGTGACCCTTTTCATGACAGTAGATTGAGATTCTACTAGTGCTTCCCATTCACAGTGAGAGGAGCTCAATCTCAGTGGTATGAACTAAAAATTAGAACAATTCATCTCCCCTCATTCAGAACTAATCACAGATTTCACTAATGCTGAGAAATGGAAAGACACACACACTTTCCATTGTCTTACATTTCTTGTGTCGCGTGTGTTCCTCAGTGGATGCAACAAGCAAACTCAACAAATACAAAGTGTAACAGGGAAAACGATGGCAGCTATGTGAGCTGTCACCAAAAAATTATTCTTGCCAACAGGGAGTTTGCCAGGACTGATGGCCATGACCACACACAATGACCAACCAAGGCATAAGAAAAACAGACAAGCAGGCACTAGTATGTCAGACCACAGAAAGTGAAATGCACTACTAATCATAAAGCCACACTGTAACCCCCCCCCCCAAAAAAAGAACCCCATATATTTCACGGTAAAACGCTGTCAGCTGTGGTTGCTGAAAATCCCTGTAAAATTACGGGTTAAACATTTTTTTTCTTTCACCATAAGAAGGTATTGTTATTGCTGATTTTACAGTTACAAATAGTGCTATGGTCAGTATTTTACTGTAGAAGAAAGAAAAAATAATGTCTTCCTAAATTTTACATAAAAATGACCTATAAAATAAAGTTTGTGCTACAAAATGCAAAAAGTTTCACTGTAAAATCCACTATGAAAATGATAAAATACAATATTATTCAGTGTCTGTGAAGGTTCTCAGTCATCCAGGTCATCGTAGTCAAAGGAGCTTGCAAAGAAAAGTGTCTGGACTTCTTTAAGTTACTTGAAGACGTTTCACCTCTCATCCGAGAAGCTTCTTCAGTTCTAAGGTCAAATGGTGGAGAGTCCCAGATAAGGTGGGGCCAGGTTTCACAATGATCTCACCCGAAACTCTGGCTGATTGGGACCCACACCCAGTTTCACACCTTGGCTCAGGCGATTAGAGGATCATCAGGGGGTCCTTTTGTCCCTCTGTGGGGGGATACTCCCACTAGGTTTATATCTGGGACTCTCCACCATTTGACCTTAGAACTGAAGAAGCTTCTCGGATGAGAGGTGAAACGTCTTCAAGTAACTTAAAGAAGTCCAAAATATTATTCAGTAAAAATTCCCATAATTTACTTTAAATATGATTAGAAGTTTCCCTTTTTAAGGATTATAAAAAAAGATAAGAAAACTTCCCTGTAAATATTATACTGAAACATCTTCTAGTACGACTAAAAGGATGTTACTTCTGTTGCTTCTGCTTCTGTTATTGTTTTATAAAATAATTTTCTGTTGTCTGGGGGCTTTTGCCCCCTGGTAGGGTCTCCCATGGCAAATTGGCCCTGGGTGAGGGACCAGACAAAGAGCGATTCATAAGACCCTTATGAAAAGGACACCGAGGGAACAGTTTACCCTGCCCGGGATAGGGTTACCGGGGCCCCGCCTTGGAGCCAGGCCCGGGGAGGGTGCCCGAGGGCGAGCGTCTGGTGGCCGGGCCTTAGTCCATGGGGAAGAGGAGACATGGGCCCATCCTCCCGCAGGCCCACCACCCGCAGGAGGCGCCATAGGGGTCGGGTGCATTGTGTGCCGGGTGGCGGCCAGGAGCGGAGGCCCTGGCGGACTGACCCCCGGCTGCCAAGACTGGCAATAGGGACATGGAATGTCACCTCTCTGGTGGGGAAGGAGCCTGAGTTAGTGCGTGAGGTTGAGAGGTACCGGCTAGATATAGTCGGGCTCACCTCTACGCATGGCTTGGGCTCTGGAACCAGTCTCCTGGAGAGGGGCTGGACTCTGTCTCAGTCTGGAGTTGCCCCTGGTGAGAGGCGACGGGCTGGGGTGGGAATCCTAATATCCCCTCGGCTTGCTGCCGGTACGTTGGGGTTTTTCCCGGTGGACGAGAGGGTTTGTTCCCTGCGCCTTAGGGTTGGGGAACGGGTCCTGACTGTCATCTGCGCTTATGCGCCGAGTAGCAGTTCAGAGTACCCAGCCTTCATAGAGTCCCTGGGGGGGGGGGGGGGGGGGGTGCTGGAGGGTGCTCCACCTGGAGACTCTGTTGTCCTGCTGGGAGACTTCAATGCTCACGTGGGTAACGACAGCGAGACCTGGAGGGGCGTGATTGCCTCCCTGATCTGAACCCGAGCGGTGCTTTGTTATTGGACTTCTGTGCTAATCACAGTTTGGCCATAACGTACACCCTGTTCGAACATAAGAGTGTCCATAAGTGCACGTGGCACCAGGACGCTCTAGGCCGTAGGTCGATGATCGATTTTGTAATCGTATCAGCAGACCTGCGACCATATGTTCTGGACACTCGGGTAAAGAGAGGGGCTGAGCTGTCAACTGATCACCACCTGGTGGTGAGTTGGATCAGGTGGCGGGGGAGGACGCTGGACAGACCTGGTGCACCTGCGTAGTGAGGGTGTGCTGGGAACGTCTAGCAGAGGCCCCAGTCCGCGAGATCTTCAACGCACACCTCCGGCAGAGCTTCAACAGCATTCCGAGGGAGACTGGGGACATTGAGTCCGAATGGACCATGTTCAGCGTCTCCATTGCCGAAGCTGCTGCATTGAGCTGCGGCCGCAAGGTGGTTGGTGCCTGCCGTGGTGGTAATCCCCGAACCAAATGGTGGACACCAGAGGTGAAGGGAGCCACCAGGCTGAAGAAGGAGTCCTATCGGGCTTGGTTAGCCTGTGGGACTCCGGAGGCAGCCGACAGGTATCGACAGGCCAAGCGGAATGCGGCTCGGGCAGTGGCTGAAGCAAAAACTCGGGTGTGGGAGGAGTTTGGAGAGGCCATGGAAAAAGACTTTCGGACTGCCTCGAAGAGATTCTGGCAAACCGTCAGACATCTCAGGAGGGGAAAGCGGTGCTCTACCTGCACTGTGTATAGTGCTGGCGGAGCGCTGCTGACGTCGACTGAGAAAATTGTCAGGCGGTGGAAGGAATACTTCGAGGACCTCCTTAATCCCACTGACACGTCTTCCGAGGAGGAAGCAGAGTCTGGGGATGAGAGGAATGACCCGCCAATTTCCGGGGGTGAGGTCACTGAGGCAGTTAAACAACTCCTTGGTGGCAGAGCCCCTGGTGTTGATGAGGTCCGCCCCGAGTTCCTGAAGGCTCTGGACGTTGTAGGGCTGTCCTGGTTGACACGCCTCTGCAATGTTGCGTGGAGATCAGGGGCAGTACCTGTGGACTGGCAGACCGGGGTGGTGGTCCCCATCTTTAAGAAGGGGGACCGGAGGGTGTGTTCCAACTACAGGGGGATCACACTCCTCAGCCTCCCTGGGAAAGTCTATGCCAGGGTGCTGGAAAGGAGAGTTCGTCCGTTAGTCGAACCTCAGATACAGGAGGAACAATGCGGTTTTCGTCCTGGTCGCGGAACACTGGACCAGCTCTTTATCCTCTCCAGGATACTTGAGGGTGCATGAGAGTTTGCCCAACCAGTCTACATGTGTTTTGTGGACTTGGAGAAGGCATTCGACCGTGTCCCTCGGGGTGTCCTGTGGGAGGTGTTGCGGGAATATGGGGTGTCTGGCCCATTGCTACGGGCCATTCGATCCCTATACAACCGTTGCAAGAGCTTGGTTCGCATTGCCGGCAATAAGTCGGACTCGTTCCCGGTGGGTGATGGGCTCCGCCAGGGCTGCCCTTTGTCTCCGGTTCTGTTCATAATTTTTATGGACAGGATTTCTAGGCGCAGCCAAGTGGCGGAGGGCTTTCGCTTTGGTGGCCTCAGAATCTCATCTCTGATTTTTGCAGATGATGTGGTTCTGTTGGCTTCATCGGGTGAGGGCCTCCAGCTCGCACTGGAATGGTTCGCAGCCGAGTGTGAAGCAGCGGGAATGAGGATCAGCACCTCCAAATCTGAGGCCATGGTTCCCAGCCGGAAAAGGGTGGAGTGCCCACTCCGGGTCGGGGATGAGTTCCTGCCCCAAGTGGAGGAGTTCAAGTATCTCGGGGTCTTGTTCGCGAGTGATGGGAGAAGGGAGCCGGAGATCGACAGACGGATTGGGGCTGCAGCTGCAGTAATGCGGACGCTGCACCGGTCCGTCGTGGTGAAGAGGGAGCTGAGTGTAAAAGCGAAGCTCTCAATTTACCGGTCGATCTACGTCCCTACCCTCACCTATGGCCACGAGCTGTGGGTAGTGACCGAAAGAACGAGATCGTGGATACAAGCGGCAGAAATGAGCTTCCTCCGAAGGGTGGCTGGCCTCTCCCTTAGAGATAGGGTGAGAAGTTCGGCCATCCGGGAGGGGCTCAGAGTAGAGCAGCTGCTGCTCCACATCGAAAGGAGCCAGCTGAGGTGGTTCGGGCATCTGGGGTGGCTGTAGCTCAGGTGGCAGAGCAGGTCAGCCACTAATCAGAAGGTCGGTGGTTCGATCCCAGGCTGCCTCCTGGCTGCATGCCAAATATCCTTGGGCAAGATACTAACCCCATGTTTGCCTACTGGTGGTGGTCAGAGGGCCCGGTGGCGCCAGTGTCCGGCAGCCTCGCCTCTGTCAGTGCGCCCCAGGGCAGCTGTGGCTACAATGTAGCTTGCCATCGCCAGTGTGTGAATGTGTGTGTGAATGGGTGAATGACTGAATGTAGTGTGAAGCGCTTTGGGGTCCTTAGGGACTAGAAAAGCGCTATACAAATGCAGGCCATTCCAGGCATGTCCCACCGGGAGGAGGCCCCGGGGCAGACCCAGGACACGCTGGGAATGCCTTGGTATTCCCCCGGATAAGCTGGAGGAGGTGGCTGGGGAGAGGGAGGTCTGGGCCTCTTTGCTTAGGCTGCTGCCCCCGCGACCCGGCCCCGGATAAAGCGGATGAAGATGGATGGATTTTCTGTTTGAATAAATTATTTTTTCCATAACTTAATATGACATCACAAACTATCATGAGTTTTTACCTCATGAAATATGATCACCTTTCACTGTTCAATTTGTAGTATCAATTATCAACTACTTTATTTCATACAAACAAATATTTTGTGAGTATAAGTAAAATATGCAGCGTGCTTAGCAGTTCAGTTGCTGTTAGCGGATGATACAGAACCTTTTTTAGACTAGAGGGATTTTTAATTGTTCTACTCTGTATGCTTAATACACAAACCATGATTCTATTCAAATTCCTAAATGCAACACAAAAATGTTCACTTTAAATTTCCAAGAAAGTATTTTATTTAACATCTTTGATGTTGTGAACATCAAACGTATACATTTTTACGCAACAAATTACAAATAGTTACTAGTTAACTCCATGACAGCAAGAGTAAACAATTACTGATTTTTTACAAGTTCTGTTCAAATTGTGCAAAACCAGTGTTGTAAGTTGAGCATACATTATATCTTACATTACCTGTAGCAGACAGTTCAGACACCTTTACTATAACTTAGAGAACTTAACTGTTATTGGTGCTGTTCTCACCAGAGGTGTGGACTCGAGTCACATGACTTGGACTCGAGTCAGACTCGAGTCATTAATTTTATGACTTTAGACTTGACTTGAAAAAATGTTGTAAGACTTGTGACTTGACTTGGACTTTTACACCAATGACCTGGGACTTGAATTAGACTTGAACCGGTTTACTTGAAAAGACTTGATATTTCACCCCAAATATAAAATTTAACATGCATATTATATAGAGATTGAAAATGTGACGTCATTCAGGGGTAAAACCGCAAAGGATTCTGGGAACTCGTGGCAAGAGGTACTAGCACACGCAGGCTTTCAATTGAAATCAGTCACACAGCGATAAAAAGAAACACAAAAATGTCAAGAAGCTGTTGTATTATTAACTGCAATAGCCGGTCGCATGACAGCCACGGGAAGCCGACGGGTAAAGAGATCAGTTGTTATCGGATTACGTCGTTGAAGAGAAATTGTTCGAGCCGTGTTTCCGAAGTAACAAAGACGCGACGGATGGCCTGGATTGCAGCCATTCAAAGACCAAATATAACGTCTCAGAACACTCCAGCTCATAGGTTAGTCTGCTCCAAGCATTTCCACAAAGGTCAGTCTGCTGTTGTAGTTAATGCGTCATTTTTCTTAACATAATTGGTGATATAGGTTACAAGCAAGTCTGGCGCTGAACAGAAATTGTGGCGCTATACTCCTTTATTTATTGTGCATAAATAGTGAATTGTCCTGACAGAATATTGTGTTTCGCTTCTGTTATTACCATGGTACAATGACAAAAACATATACTTTTATTCACAGGATAAAACAGTTGTTTTGTATCACTAATTGCCCAGTGCGATTACAGCATACAGTATTATTGTCACTGCTACATTTCTGTGATGAACCACAAATTATTTCCACTACTAATTAATTACCCTTGAGCTCAAAGGTCCTATTAATAAACGGTTAACGAATGTGTATTTATGACGACGATTTGTGAGACTGGTAAACTTATGATACGTACGATGGTCTTTACTTTCTACACGGTGCATTTCAAGGTCCTGCACCCATCCGTCGGTAAACTGTACCTGGGCTTGTTGCAGTGACCTGAAGTTACTAAACTTCATGAGTGTATGCACTCACTCCAAGAAGCGTATAATTATAAATATGCATATAAATATGCTACAATGAGATAGCTGACTTCATCTAACTAGCAAATGTTGTCCAGGCTACGTTGGTGATGCAGTTTTTTTTAATATGTATGATGTTTTTGTCATGCGATTTTTAAGCCGGTCCTACAACCGCATCCAAGAATAACATGCAGCTTATCTCAGAGCTGTCGGTGAAAATTATTCTTGGAGCTAGGTTTAATTGAGCTGCATTTTAAAGAGGTGCAATTTCACAATTTGTGTATATTTTCTAAGTTCACTATTTTGTCATGTGTTGAGAAAAACACAGATTTAAAAATTACATGGTCTAATATTTACATTTAGCATATAACTGCAACATGCTTTTTTTTTCGTTTTTTTTTAAAGACTCGAAAGGACTTGAAATTCAAAGTTTCAGACTTGTGACTTTACTCGGACTTTTACACCAGTGACTTGAGACTCGACTCTGACTTGCCTGACATTACTTGAGACTTGACTTGAGACTTGAGGATAAAGACTTGAGACTTACTTGAGACTTGCAAAACAATGACTTGGTCCCACCTCTGGTTCTCACTACATAAATATCAGTAAACACAGAATCTTGCTTTTTCAATTTATCCAAATGCAAATATAGAGAATGAAACATTTGAAACAGATATAAAACAGTGAAGCAAAAGCAGAACTGTATGAATGTACTTTTACAAATTGTGTCTAGTAAAACTTCACATTGTTAAAAACTTCCCTTTCACAATTGGAAATGTAACAACTGTTTCAAAAACACAACATCTGCCGAGTAAGTAGCACAGGATACATTTATCACTTCTTTATCACATCTCAAACAAGAGGGGTAGATCCACTCATGGTCAGCAATGTCTGAGATGAGAGTGAGGACTCTGGGAATGACTAAGATCACTCTTTTCTTCTTGCATTCAACCTTGGTGCCTCTATCAGGATTTATGGAAAAGAAACAACTTTATGAAAAAAAGGGTGAGAGAGATTGAGGAAATTAACAACCTGAGGTGGGATATCAAATGGCTAAGTTTGATATACACAAAAATAAACCCATAATAAAAGAAATTTTACCGTTGAAGGAACTCCAGCGTTGATCGTAGTTCCACAGGGTAGTGTATATTAAAGCAGTAGCAACTGCCAACCATTAGGCAGATGGCAGATGTGAAGGTTGTGACGCGGTCTTGTCAATGCTCAACATGCATGTCTGAGCAGCGAAGCAGGAGGAACCTGAGAATTTTAAAAAACCTAACAAAAAAACCCCAAACAATGACAACCAATTAAAACAAGGGTTTGAATGTCTTACTGGCTGAACCTATATGGTTGTTACCAGTGTATTAGTGTGGAAGCAACCGAACATGAAACTAAACAAGCCAAAAGTATCATCTTGATGCTCAATCATCCAGGCATGTAAATCCCAAAAAAGTTGATTCTGTTCATCGGCTTAGTGTATTCAATGTATACATCTGTCCAAATTCATGTATGTTTTATATATCTTCAACAATGTTTTGAATGGTAGATGCTGGCAGAAGATGCTGTCCCTGTAGTTTAATGTAAAACAAATCAGTATTGACTATAAACATAAAACATAATGGTGTGCTTTATATCCCCATTGTATGTCTCAGGGGCATTCATATAGAGAAGTAGCTATGGGTAAAATAACAATAACAATAACCTTTGAAAAACTCACCCCTACAGACCTGACCCTGCTTCCTCTCTTCAGGCTAGCTGACCTTTCCAGCATCAACAATGGCCATCGTGCAATTCTCTGGAGCTCTGGACCTATATGTATAAATAGTGTGAGAGGAGCTGACCTGAAAGACCGGATTATGGCGAAGCTGGAAACCTGGACCCTCCAAAACCGGTTACGAAGACTAAGTGAAGTAGCATCTTCTGAAGGTCTACTAGAAAATGGAAATGCAGCATTACGGACAATCCCTACTGCAAACATCACTGAAACCAACCAGCTGATCCATCGCAGCAATGATCACAAAGATGCTTGGCTACAAGATGAACAGCCACAAGGAGCAGTATCTTCCACTAAGAAGGAGACTAGAGGCCAAGATCAAGGTCGCATGGCGGGAAGTTAACTATTGGAGCTGCAGAAAGTTGCGAAAGAGAAAGGGGTGCTTAACAAGTCCAGCAAGATGCCATACCTGAGGCAATGGAAACAGCTAAGCAATGACTCACAGCCTGGGCCGGTTGATTAAAGAGTGAAAGAAGACAAGAGAGTAAGCCAACTATACTCTACTGAACCATCCAAGGTGCCTCTTGGTGCCAAGGGAACAATATGAGAACAGCCCCACCAAAGCTGGAGATGGAGCAAAACTGGAAGAGCATCTGGGAGAAGGATGCAACCCATGACGGTAATGCTCAGTGGCTGGTGGATATAAGAGCAGATCACAGCAACCTCCCTGAACAACCCAAATTTTCTAACTGAAAGCTAGAGAGTCCTAATCCCCAAGGACCCCCTGAAAGGACTATCCAACTACTAGTATATAACTTACCAGAGGGGTGAAATAACATGTAAACAGAGCAGTAACATAAAACTGCAAAACTAAACTGACCAAGTGTGTCAAACAAGTGTGGGATCTATCAAGGAGATACTCTGTCCCGAATACCATCAACATTAGAATTTCATTTGGATTGGAGAAGTGTAGTCAAATGGTAACAAAGAGAGGGAAGGTAGTCAGAACTAAGGAGATTCAACTACCAGAAGGCAACACTGCAACCATCGAGAACCGTACGTGGGGATGCCACAGGCCAATGAGAACCATGAAGAGGCTGCTAGGAAAGTGGCAATCACCAAATACCTGCAGAGGATCAGGCAAGTCCTGAGGAGTCAGCTGAATGGGAAGAATAAGATTTGGCTATCAACACCTACGCCCTGCCTGTGATCAGGTACCCTGCTGGGATAATAAGCTGGCCAAAGGACGAAATGAGCCACTGACATCAAGACAAGTAAGCTTCTGACCATACATGAGTGGTTTCACCCCAAAGCCAGCACCCTGAGACTGTATGCTAAGTGAAAGGAAGGAGGCCGGGAACTGAGGAGTGTCAGAACCACTGTCCAGAATGAGACAATGAACATCCATGAGTACAAAAAGGAAGATGGCCACAACCCACTGCAAGCTTAGTGAGTACCTCAGGTAGCAGAAACCTGAGATAGAAGAGGTGCAAGGAGAAGAGCCATCAAAAAAGGTCAGGCCCCTGCATGGTACATACCACCGGGAGATGGAGGAAGTGGCTGACATCCAGAAATCCATCCAGTGGCTGAACAAAGCTGGCCTGAAAGACACCACAGAGACACTCATCATCAGGAACACGCCCTAAGTACAAGATCCATAGAGGCTACACACAAGGCAAGACCCCAGGCTATGTAAAGATCCCCTTGAGACAATCCAGCACATAACAGCAGGAATGTCTTAAAGACATAAAGACCTGGATGCCCTCCAATTTTCTGCTTTTAAATTGAGATCAAACTGAGGTTATTGTACTCGGCCCTAAAAATCTTAGAAATATGGCATCTAACCAGATTCTTACTCTGGATGGCATTACCTTGGAGTCAAACAAGAAAACTAGAACACCTCCTTATGCTGTTTTATAGAGAAGACTATGGCATTTATACAGCACAACACATAACTGATAGGTTTGTAGCATAAACCTATTCGCTGGAACGTTCAAGACAATTTACTACACAGCAAAAAGCAAGACACAAGTAGGCAAAGTTCTTTGTGTTACTCATGCATGAGGGAGGCTTTCTGGAGCCAAGTGTCGTTCCACCCACTTGACCTCCGTCAGACTCTCAGCCAGGTTCCCCATAGCACTCCTTTTATTGTGGTTACATGAATATGCTTAGGTTCATTAACATATGACGTTTCATATATTAATATGAAACGTCATATGTTAATGAACAAGGTATTCATGTGGACAAAGAATAACTTGTCTGTGTGTGTCGTGTAAGTATGTGTGTGTGTGTGTGTGGGGTCAGAGTGTGACCCCATAAACAACTTCCCTAAACCTGCTGGTCTGGAAGTCCAGCAGTTCATCTAAACAAAAGGCACTTAGACTAAAACAGACATAATAATAATAATGGATTGGATTTATATAGCGCTTTTCAAGGCACCCAAATCACTTTACAATACCACTATTCATTCACTCTCACATTCACACACTGGTGGAGGCAAGCTACAGTTGTAGCCACAGCTGCCCTGGGGCAGTCTGACAGAAGCGAGGCTGCCATATCGCGCCAACGGCCCCTCTGGCCAACACCAGTAGGCAAGTAGGGTAAAGTGTCTTGCCCAAGGACACAACGACCAGGACAGAGAGCCCAGGGATCAAACCGGCAACCTTCCGGTTACAGATGCGATTCCCAACCCCCTGAGCCGCGGTCGCCCGACATAGATATGTTTATCCTACCATAAAACAATAAAAGAAGGTGTGACCTCTCAGAATGCTCCCAGGATGTGGGTGTGAATGCCAGAGCACTCTGGAATGCACACAAAGTCTTTGCAGACTTTGCAGACCTCTGACCATGTGTTCACACCGAACGTGATAGACAGCGCCAGACGCCCCTAACTTGACGTGTGCAAATTCGCACCTTGACGCGTGTACAACTCGAATTAATCGCGCATCAAAATATGCAATTTTGACGCGCGTGAACCGGAAATGTGGGAGGAAGTTGTCCAGACGGTATGTTTGCAAGATGGCAGCTGTCGAGCTAGTGTTTGAAGAGAGAGTCTCCCTTCTCTATTTACTGTGGAGAGCAGAGCAGCGGCATTAAGGACGTCCTCGCCATACCTGGGTCCATCAGGTCCTCCAGAGGCGTGAGCAGTTTGGTGAGTTTCACCATTTGCTCCAGGAGCTGCGCCTGGATGACGGCCGCTTTCAGCGGTACCACCGTCTTTCCCTCGCCCAGTTTGAGGACCTGCTGTCCTGCGTTGGTCCAAGCATCGCCCACCTAGACACCAACTACAGGTGCTCAATCCCACCTGCAGAGCGCCTGTCCATCTGCCTGAGGTTAGTAAAAGTGTTTACTTCGGTAGTCCTTCATTGATACCTGTGCTAATATATGCTAAACTATCGTTTATACACTGCTAACATGGATGTGGTATGCTATCAGTGAATGCTGATGCTGATAATATTTCTAGTGATACTCAGAAGGTCTCATCAAGTCCCGATTTAATTCGATTTATGCTGTTATCAGTGTTTGCAATGACAACATGGCTGTGGTGTCATATCAGTGTATGCTCTCGGTGTTTGCTGATATCAAACTGTGGTATGAGGACCACTGTGGGTTAATCTTTGTAGTGATACTCCTTTTTGTTTTTATTTAGACCTGGTTTAATTCTGGGATAGTTGAATATTTGTATATAATCCCCGCAGCTGTCCTACTCTATAACAGGGGTCACCAGTCTGTCTTTAAACTGAGAGCTAGATACAATTACCCTAAGGGTACATCTGCAGCAGTTATCTTTTTTCTCCTGGATCGGCTGGAGCTTTCTTTAGGCGCCTTCCCAGCTTTGACAAATGTCCAGCTGGGACATTTCTAAACACCGGTTTTCTGTGGCTTTTAAATGGATGGTTGTGGATATGTATTCCAGATAAGACACTTCCTGACCACCAGCACCGTCAATGTCCAGCAGATCCCGGATGGGAAAGATTTTCTGACTGGAAATGTTCCTGTCATAAAAGGACCTTGATACTGTGGTTACTTGGGAACCTGAATCAATTAGACTGTTACAGTGAATCCCTTCAATGAAGACTGCTGTGTTACACTTCAGGCCAATAAGCCATTTTGGAAGACGGTCACAGAGTAATTGGGCTTGGGAATGGCTTTCACATTTGATTTTCTTTTGTCCTGTAATCTTATGGGACATCCTGGCTCAGTGACTCCCTCCACTGCAACCCGGCCCAGTTTAAATGACCATATTTGGCTTCCCACTCTCTTTTCCTCTCTCTAAACTCCTTGTATTTCCGACCAACCAAAGTCTTATTCGGAGGACCTTCACACTCTCTGGTTATATATCCATCGTTGCCACACTTGAAACAGAACCAAGGTTTTGGTTTAGGTGCCATTTGTTGGGCTTAATAATAATAATGTATACTTTATTGAACCCCATGGGGAAATTACTTGTTTTTCCTCTACATTTGACCCATTCATTCAGTGAAGCAGTGGGCAGCCACTAAGCAGGCAGCTGGGGAGCAGTGTGTAGGGATGGTACCTTGCTCAGGGGTACCAGTGGATTCGAACCCCCAAGCTTCCGATCATGGGGCGACGACTCTACCTACTCAGCTATTCCTGCCCACTCTTGTATGGCAACTGGAGGCATTTAGGGTGGGATTTCTCTTATCAGCATGTTTTTGTTTCCTTTGCTTTTCCTTTTTGTTAAGTTGCATTTTCAATTCAATTCAATTCAATTCAATTTTATTTATATAGCGCCAAATCACAACAAAAGTCGCCTCAAGGCGCTTCATAGATACAGAGAAAAACCCAACAATCATATGACCCCCTATGAGCAAGCACTTTGGCGACAGTGGGAAGGAAAAACTCCTTTTTAACAGGAAGAAACCTCCGGCAGAACCAGGCTCAGGGAGGGGCGGCCATCTGCTGGGACCGGTTGGGGTGAGAGAAGGAAGACAGGATAAAAGACATGCTGTGGAAGAGAGACAGAGGTTAATAACAGATATGATTCAATGCAGAGAGGTCTATTAATACATAGTGAGTGAGAAAGGTGACTGGAAAGGAAAAACTCAATGCATCATGGGAATCCCCCGGCAGCCTACGTCTATTGCAGCATAACTAAGGGAGGATTCAGGGTCACCTGGTCCAGCCCTAACTATATGCTTTAGCAAAAAGGAAAGTTTGAAGCCTAATCTTGAAAGTAGAGATAGTGTCTGTTTCCCGAATCCAAACTGGAAGCTGGTTCCACAGAAGAGGGGCCTGAAAACTGAAGGCTCTGCCTCCCATTCTACTTTTAAATACTCTAGGAACAACAAGTAGGCCTGCAGAGCGAGAGTGAAGTGCTCTAATAGGGTGATATGGTACTACAAGGTCATTAAGATAAGATGGGGCCTGATTATTTAAGACCTTGTATGTGAGGAGCAGGATTTTGAATTCTGGATTTAACAGGAAGCCAAAACAGGAGAAATATGCTCTCTCTTTCTAGTCCCTGTCAGGACTCTTGCTGCAGCATTTTGGATTAGCTGAAGGCTTTTCAGGGAGTTTTTTGGACATGCTGATAATAATGAATTACAGTCGTCCAGCCTGGAAGTAATAAATGCATGAACTAGTTTTTCAGCGTCACTCTGAGACAGGATATTTCTAACTTTAGAGATGTTGCACAAATGGAAGAAAGCAGTCTGACATATTTGTTTAATATGTGCGTTGAAGGACATGTCCTGGTCAAAAATGACTCCAAGGTTCCTCACAGTGTTACTGGAGGCCAAGGTAATGCCATCCAGAGTAAGAATCTGGTTAGATACCATATTTCTAAGCTTTTCAGGGCCGAGTACAATAACCTCAGTTTGATCTGAATTAAGAAGCAGAAAGTTAGCGGCCATCCAGGTCTTTATGTCTTTAAGACATTCCTGCAGTTTAACTCATTGGTGTGTGTCATCTGGCTTCATGGACAGATAGAGCTGGGTGTCATCAGCATAGCAGTGTAAATGTATGCTATGTCTTCTAATGATGCTGCCTAAGGGAAGCATGTATAATGTAAACAGAATTGGTCCTAGCACTGAACCCTGTGGAACTCCATAATTAACCTCAGTGTGTGAAGAGGACTCTCCATTTACATGAACAAATTGGAGTCTATTAGATAGATATGATACAAACCACTGCAGTGCAGTACCTGTAATACCTACAGCATGTTCTAATCGCTTTAATAGGA
Organism: Aulonocara stuartgranti; assembly: GCF_965226115.1. Lineage (NCBI taxonomy): Eukaryota > Metazoa > Chordata > Actinopteri > Cichliformes > Cichlidae > Aulonocara > Aulonocara stuartgranti. The sequence goes on from NC_138959.1 coordinate 30,895,519, forward strand.
TATTATGGTCGACAGTATCGAACGCTGCACTGAGGTCTAGCAGGACAAGCACAGAGATGAGTCCACTGTCAGAGGCCATAAGAAGATCATTTGTAACCTTCACTAAAGCTGTTTCTGTGCTGTGATGAGCTCTGAAACCTGACTGAAACTCTTCAAATAAGCCTCTGCAGATGATCTGTTAGCTGTTTGACAACTACTCTTTCAAGGATGTTTGATATGAAAGGAAGGTTGGAGATTGGCCTATAATTAGCTAAGACTGCTGGGTCTAGAGATGGCTTTTTGAGTAAAGGTTTAACTACAGCCAGCTTGAAGGCCTGTGGTACATAGCCGATCATTAGAGATAGGTTGATCATATTTAAGATCGAAGCATTAATTAATGGCAGGACTTCTTTGAGCAGTTTTGTAGGAATGGGGTCTAAAAGACACGTTGATGGTTTGGAGGAAGTAATTATTGAAGTTAACTCAGAAAGATCAATTAGAGAAAAAGAGTCTAACTTAACATCAATGGTACTAAGAGTAGCTGTAGATAATATTACATCTGTGGGATGATTACTGGTCATTTTTTCTCTAATGATAAAAATTTTATTTGTGAAGAAGTTCATGAAGTCATTACTAGTTAACATTAAAGGGATTGTTGGCTCAAAAGAGCTCTGACTGTTTGTCAGCCTGGCTACAGAGCTGAAGAGAAACCTGGGGTTGTTCTTATTTTCTTCAATCAGTGATGAATAGTAAGATGTTCTGGCTTTGCGGAGGGCTTTCTTATAAAGCAGCTGTCATGTTTCGGCTGTGTGGCAGGCAGGAGAGGACCCAAACGCAAACTCACGGGGACAGAACTTGAACTCAAACGCACAGCTTTAATTTGCTGGGAAAATAGAACACAGGCAATACAAAACTAAACTGGGAAAGCTAATCATAAAGTATACCAGGAGACACGGGGAGAATCACACACAGCATGAGGGAGACTACGACACTGACAAAGAGAAACACAGGGCTTAAATACACAGAGGGATAACGAGGGAATGAGACACAGAAGGAGAGCACAGCTGGGAGTAATCAGGCTGGACGAGACAAGGGAAGCAAAACTAGAAACACTCACATGAGACATGGACCTTCAAAGTAAAACAGGAAACACACTGACTGAATTCTAAACATGCAAACTTAACAGCAACTGGGGAGACAGAACATAGGGACCTGAAACATGGTACAAAAACGTCGCAGTGGACATAACATGGAACACAGGGAAGCCATATTACAAAGCCAAAGAACTAAACCTATGATAACCATAACAGACCTAGGGAAACAAGAAACAGTACAACAAAGGACTCAAAACATAAACCATAATATAAAAACACGAGATCTCTTCAAAATAAAATAGGAAACATAATGAGACGCCGCCATGACAACCAGAACTTGACAACGTAAGACACAGACATGAAACACATGAAGAGCAGGGGAGACTTAACATGGGTTGGAAACACAAGGGGGAACTAATAAGCAAATGAACATAGGAGACCTAATGAGCTTAAACATACTATAAACATCAAAATGAACTAAAACTCAAAACACTGGGTCATAAGACCCAGGATCGTGACAGCAGCAAACTATTCCTCCAGGTTAAATGATGATCCTCTAAATTTGTGACACGCCATTTCCTCTCCAGATTACGAGTCATCTGCTTTAGGGTATGTGTTTGAGAATTATACCACGGAGTCAGGTACTTCTGATTAGAGACCTTAGTTTTCACAGGAGCTACAGTATCCAGAGTCGTACGCAGTGAGGAGGTGAAATTATTAACAAGATGATCGACCTCTGTTGGGGTAGCGTTCAGATAGCTGCTCTGCTCTATGTTGGTACAGGGCATTGAAGATGATAACAGTGGGTGGATTATATTCTTAAACTTAGTTACAGCGCTTTCAGAAAGACATCTACTGTGATAAAGTCTACTCTCCACTGCTGTGTAATCAGTTATTGTAAATGTAAATGTTATGATCAGACAGGAGAGGGTTTTCAGGAAACACTGTTAAATGTTCAGTTTCTATGCCATATGTTAAAACAAGATCTAGAGTGTGATTAAAGTGGTGGGTGGGTTCTTTTACATTTTGAGAGAAACCAATTGAGTCTAATAACAGATTAAATGCCATGTTGAGGCTGTCATTTTTAGCATCTACATGGATGTTAAAATCACCCACAATAATTATTTTATCTGAGCTCAGAACTAAATTAGATATAAAGTCTGAAAAATCAGACAGAAACTCTGTGTAAGGCCCAGGTGGACGATAGATGATAACAAGTAAGACTGGTTTCTGAGTTTCACAGCTGGGGTGGACGAGGCTAAGCATCAGGCTTTCAAATGAATTAAAATTCTGTCTGGGTCTTTCGTTGATTAATAGGCTCGTGTGAAAAATTGCTGCCACACCGCCCTCTCGGCCTGTGCTTCGAGGTTTCTGGTAGTTAGAATGACTCAGGGGTGTTGATTCATTTAAACTAACATAATCATCCTGCTGCAACCAGGTTTCTGTAAGGCAGAGTAAATCAATTTGTTGATCAATTATTAAGTCATGTACTAACAGAGACTTGGAGGAGAGAGACCTAATATTTAATAATCCACATTTCACTGTTTTACTTTTTGGTTCAGATGTGGATACTGTATTGTTCTTTCTTTGTAATTGTTTATGTTTAAGTTGTTTGTTGCTGGTTTTTAGTTTGTTTTTTTGTCTTTTTGGAAGCTGACACAGTTACCTGATTCCTCAAATCCTCCAGTATTTGCATCATGTGTGGAAGACATGATTATCTTTTGGACTTCACGTGGGTTGTACACATCACTGTCTAATGCTAGTTGAGAGACAGGGTGAGTTGGCTTGGAGACCGTTCTCCATCCTTTTACTTTAGAAGTGGTTTCAGCTACAACCTCTTCAAACTCTTTATTCTTCGCAGCCTGTCTACATAGCAGGGGAGTCCATCTATTATCATCTGGTTCATTTGTTGACGTGAGAAAAGTGTGGGTGAGATTGTCTTTGACGACTGAGCAGTTTTATAGGCACCATCTACACGCCACATAATGTCTGGGTTCGAAACGCTGGGAAGGTACAGAGGGAGGGTGGAAGCCAACTTTATGACAGATTCAAACTCCACCAGGGCTTTAACACCAGTACCTTGCCCTGTCTGTCTTACTCGACGAACTTTGTCAACACAGCCAAATTGCATACAGAATTCTGTAATTTGGTCATCAGTATCTGTTGCTGTAATCCTTTCAGTGTATACACTCTTCTTCATATCAGTACCACATTCCTGTTCTGCATACATTGTGAAAAAAGGTAACACTGAATAACCAACAACTGTGAAACATTAAACAAAGACTAACAAAAATCAGCTAAATGGAAGTGTTTTCAAAAAAATTTCCATCTACTTCTCCTGGCTCGCTAACTTCTGTAATGGGCACGTAATTGATTAATTAAAATGTAAGGAGTAGAACGCAGATATTTGCAAACAAAACACAAATGTCCTCATTTCTTGTGTCAAGTTAACATACATTCACTTAGGTCTTTTAGTAAGCAGTGGTGAACAATGCGATGCTTTTAAACTTAACAAGGAGTACTAACTTCTCATTAGCAATATTGTCTGACAACAAACAAGAAATTTAGCCTAAATACACAAAGTCTGAACTGAGAAGGTTGCTGTACTCAGCGCAGCAGATTTCATTTGACACACATTTCCATTTTTCCTGATGGAAATTAACTGTGGTCTGTGTGCTATACAGACACACACATGCAGTTGTGGAAACCATAACATTACACTACCACGTATGTACTGTATGGCACTGCTATGTCTGTGTGTAAGCTGGTAAAAATGCTACCCACTGCCGTGGCTCCAGTATCCTTTCTCTCTGTTAGTGAGTATCAATGACCTGTGAAGACTTTTGGTAGAGATGAAAACAACATGATCTGGGAACATATTGAATAATCAATGTAAGGTAATTTACTCTGATTACCCTGGTACGTGTACGAAACACCTAAATGGGAGTTGGGGCCTTGTAAATCACCACCCCACCTTCCCTTTTACTCTTGCTGCCTTCAAAGGGGAAAAATCCATACTCAGCAAATACAATCTAATTTCTTCTTGCCCTGCCATTTTAAATAGCCCACATTAAATTAAGTCGGTAAAAACAGAAATCGATCTTTCTGTTGACCATCTCAGCACGGAGCTTCACACCATCGGGCCCGTAATCACCACTGATCCCTGAGAGAAATGAACCTACAGAGATGGGACAGGATGGTATGGATTTGTGTTTGTGGGGGAGACACACCTAACAGCAGTGCTGCTGTATGGCTTTGAATATATTTGGTTATCAACCTAAACAATATTTTTAAGATACATTATCTTCTTCATTTTTCTGAAAGCACCTTTTGTTCCCATGAAGTCAGAGTGAGCAGATCGATCCCACTGATTTGCTGGAAGTCACTTTATTCAATTGAAATTCATTCGTATCATCTTCAGTTCTCCTTCACTCACACACACACACACACACACACACACACACACACACACACACACACACACACACACACACACACACACACACACACACACTGTCACGGGGTCCCCTTCCAGACCTCTCCCGGACAAACACAGGCGTAGTCGGTAAGGTATTAGTGTGGATACTTTATTTGAAACGGCCTCCCCAGTGCATAAAAAGATGGTTACAAAGACATAAAACTGAGATCCGCGCTACACAGCCTGTATGTTACAACACACTCCCCTTCATATCCGGCTCGCCGTCTCTTATATCCCGTAACCCCTCCCCCTTGGCGTCACCACCAATTCTTTATTCTAACTTTAATCCCCGTCTCCCTCCCCCAGAATTTCTTTTTCATTCTACACTCACAAAACATATACATTGATACAGGCTCTCAACTATTTCCTGGAAGTCTACCCGACTTCATATACACATTAACGGCCCACGTAATGAGGCCATTCTCATGACGGTCCAGACACACGTGAACTCATTATTTAAACCCCACGCCCCCATACCATCGGCTTGCGTCACCCTGCACGATTGGCGATCCCCCGCACGTCTCCCCGACCGACGCCCTTAACAAGTAAGTGGGAACCAAAATCTAGCCACCCCCGATGCGGCTCACAACTTGCTCCTCACCCCTTTTATTCCTCTACTCGGTCAACAGGAAGATACGCCGCCCCTGGTGCCAAATCGAACTAATGGTGGCGATCTAATGGTGGCGGTGCCATACTCAGCGGACTCTGCCTTGAGACGGGTCACTCCGTCACATCATCCCCTTCCCCCCGGAGGTTGGCGATGTGCGGCAACCTAGAGAGGTAATCCGCCACCACATTGAGTGTACCTGGTCTGTGCCGGATGGCGAACCTGAAAGGTTGCAGTGAGAGGTACCAGCGTGTAAGTCGGCTATTATGATCCTTCATGGACTGGATCCAGGTAAGCGCCCGATGATCAGTCTCCAACACAAACTCTCTTCCCAGTAAGTAATACCGGAGTTTCTCCAGCGCCCACTTAATCGCCAGAGCCTCCTTCTCCACCGTCGAGTAATTGGTCTCCCGCGGCAGCAGCTTGCGGCTCAGATATAGGATCGGGTGCTCCTCGCCCGGGTCCCCTTGAACCAACACGGCTCCCAGGCCGCTCTTGGAGGCATCCACCTGGACCAAAAACTGCTTCTTAAAGTCCGGACTCCAGAGCACGGGGGTCAAACACAGGCAAGTTTTCAGTCCCTGGAACGCCTGTTCACATGCTGCGGTCCATATGACCGGATTTCGTTGGTTCTTCCCCAGTAATGTCGTCAGCGGCGCCGCCATTGTTGCAAACTGGGGCACAAACCTTCGGTACCAACCAACCAGTCCCAGGAAAGCCCGCACCTCCTTCTTGGTGCGAGGCCGAGGACAATTCTGGATAGCTTCCACCTTATCCAGCTGCGGTCGCACCTCTCCTCGTCCCACCTGGTAGCCCAAGTAGCGAGTCTCCTGCCGCGCCCATTCACACTTCGAGGGGTTCAGAGTCAGCCCGGCCTTATGAATTCTTCCCAAGACCTCCGACAGATGCTGCATATGCTCCTCCCACGTGTGGCTGAAGATGACGACATCATCCAGGTAGGCGGCGCTATAACCGTCACAGCCCTGTAACAACTTGTCCATCAGCCTTTGGAAGGTAGCCGGTGCCCCATGTAGGCCAAAGGGCATCACGGTAAACTGGAAGAGCCCGGCAGGGGTCCTGAAAGCAGTGTACGGCCTCGACGTCTCCTCCAGTGGCACCTGCCAGTAGCCTTTGCACAAGTCCAAAGTGGTGATATACTGGGCAGCCCCAATCTTCTCCAGTAAATCCTCAATTCGCGGCATGGGGTACGCATCAAACTCGGAGATGGCATTTAGCTTTCGAAAGTCGATGCAGATGCGTAAAGAGCCATCCTTTTTGAAGATAATGACCACCGGGCTGCACCATTCGGAGCAGGACGGCTCGATCACTCCAAGCTCCAGCATCTTCTCCACCTCCTGTCGCAGCTTCTCCACCAAGTGTTGCGGAACCCGATAGGGCCGTTGCCGGATGGGCTGTCCCTCTTTTAGCCGGATCACGTGTTCAACCAAGGTAGTCCGACCTGGGTTAACGGAACACAGCGAAGGCGTCTCCTGCAGAATTTTCAGTAGCTCCGCAGCCTGCTGTGAGGTCAGATGAGTCAATACCGGAGACCTTGGATCCGTAGCCTGCTCAGGTTCACTCTGTCCTCCTCCTTGCACCACCCTGGCCATCAGTGCCTCCCTCGGAGCCGGACGGGGCTGCTCCACCCATTCCTTCAGGAGGTTCACATGGTAGGTTTGTTTCGGTTTCTTTTTTCCCGGATGATGGATCTCATACGTCACTGGTCCCATTCGGCGAAGCACGATATAGGGCCCTTGCCATTTCGCCAGCAGTTTACTGTTGGAAGAAGGGAGAAGTAACAGCACCTTTTGCCGGGCCTGTTGGTCATACCAGATCTTCTGGCTTCGTTGAGCATCCCGCAGATTGGCTTCGGCCTCGGCCTGGTACCGCTCCAACCGCTCTCTCATCTCCAGCACAAACTGCACCACCCCTTTCTCATTTGGAGCCACGGTCGAAGACTCCCACCCCTTTCGAACGAGATCAAGCGGCCCCTGTACCTCCCACCCATAGAGTAACTCAAAGGGGGAGAACCCCGTGGACGCCTGTGGAACCTCTCTATACGCGAACAAAAGAAAGGGTAACCACTGGTCCCAATCTTTTCCCGTGTCTGACACAAACTTCTGTAACATCCGTTTGAGAGTCTGATTAAACCTCTCCACCAACCCATCTGTCTGTGGATGGTACGGTGACGTCTTGATGGCCGAAACGCCTAACTGAGTGTGGAAGAGCTGCATTAACTTCGACGTAAAGTTAGTACCTTGGTCGGTCAAAATCTCATCAGGTATCCCCACCCGAGAAAACAACTGTATCAGTGCACGCAGAACATTAGGGGCTGTGATCGCTCGCAACGGAAACGCCTCTGGGAAACGGGTCGCGTAATCACACACCACCAATATGTACTGATAACCCCGACCACTTTTTACTAACGGACCCACAATGTCCATAGCTACCCTACGGAAGGGGATAGAGATGACCGGCAAGGGTTGTAGCAGAGCCCGATCCGATTTGCGCGCTGGGCAAGTTTTCTGACACACAGGGCATGCACGACAGTACTTCTGTACATCCGTATACATTGACGGCCAAAAGAAACGCGTACTAACCCGTAAATAGGTTTTTTGGCGACCCAAATGGCCTGCCCAGGGGAGGGTATGAGCTAAATGCAGAATGAGAGGTCTACAACTAGCAGGGATCACAAGCCGCTGGTGGTCCCCATCAACTGCATACAACACATTTTTCTCAACCACAAACTTCTCTTTTCCTCCCCATTTCCCTGTTCCCCCTTCAGGCACATTAGCAAACAACACTTCCAATGTCTCATCCTCCCTTTGCAACACAGAAATATTTTCAGGTACATCCCATTTCATGTTCTTATTGCCCGGTCCCTGGGACCATAGCTGCTTCTCAAAACGGCGTTGGCGACGAGATTTTCTCGGCCCTTTCGTGCCACCCTCGCACAGACTACTGTCCAAGTCTGGCAGGGGTTGGCATCCCGCCTTCGCCTGGGCCCTAGTGACCACTGGGCCTAACACCTTCATTTGAACATTCCCCGTTTCCCTCCCTTTTGTCTCTGTGTCCCGCTCTTCTTTTTCTTGCAACAAATCCATCAGCACAGGCACATCCATCCCCAGAATAACCTCTACCGGCAAATTCTGTACCACCCCAACAGACAATAAATATGGCTGGTCATTAATAGTCACTGTTATTTCCACCTTTGGGTAGGGATGTTTGTCACCATGCACACATAACACTTCTTCTTGTCGACTATAGTCCACACAGTTCACTGGTACCAAGCTTTGCTTAATTAATGACATAAAACTACCAGTGTCCAGCAAAGCAGTAACCCGCTGCCCATTTACCATTACAGTTTTATAGCGTTGCCCCTCAGCTGGCTGGACCTTTGTTGGTTCCGCCTCCAGCCGAGGTGCATAGCAGGCCCCAGTGACTTTGGCCTTCCGGATGGGGCACACCGAGGCTTTATGGCCTGGCTGCTGGCAGTAATAACAAAGAAAGTCCTTACCCGCTCCTCGTAGAGTGGATACCTTGGGGGCCCCGGATGGCTCGGGGTTACTCTCCCGCTTCGGCAGACCCGCTGATTGCGGGGACGATCGCTGTGGCGTCCCAGCTGAGCGGACCGGGGCCGCTCCTCTCCGCGCATTGAAATACTGCGTCACCAACTTGGCTGCGGCCAGTCCGTCCGCGGGCTCATGCTCCCTCACCCAGGTCCTCACCTCCCCTGGAAGAACTCGAATTAGCTGCTCCAAAATAATTGCTTCTCCCATCTCGTCCTTCGTATGCTGCTCTGGTCGCAGCCAGCGCCAGTACAGTCCTTTCAGCCGGTAGTAAGTCTCGGTGGGGCTCTCCCCAGGTGGAATAATATTAGAGCGAAACCGCTGCCGATACATCTCCGGGGAAATGTCAAATTTAACTAACAAGGCAGCTTTTAAATCCTCATAACAGTGGGCTCTTTCTTCATCCATTGCGGTATAGGCCTCCAACGCCTTCCCCGCTAGCAACGGAACTAGCCGACAGGCCCATTCATTCTCCGGCCATCTCCAGGTTCTGGCCACCCGCTCAAAGCGCAACAAATAGTTCTCAATATCTTCCCCCATCTGGTACGGTGGAATCTTTGGCCCCTCCGATCGCCTCCACTCTCCGCCCGTCTGGTCGAGGCTACTTGTCGTTGCCAGGGACTGGCGAGCCGGTTCCTCCAGTAACGACGGCCGGTATTCTCGCTGCCGGGCCGGGGTAGGCAGCACCATCCTGGGGCTACTCGCTGTTACCGTGCTCGGTGTAGCCGTAGCGGCCGTAGTGCTAGCTCCCGCTAACACTTGCCCTGAGCTTTGCTGACTAGCTGAATCCGCAGGCAACAGCGCATTAGGAGAGGGAACGGTCCTCAGCCCCCTGAGTTCAGCCAGGAAATCCACCTCTCTCCTTTGCTGTCCCGCCAGGAAGTCCCTCATCATCTGAAGCAGCTCCCCATTAGGGTCCCGTGCCGCGGTCGACCCCGTGGCCACCTCGGGGCCACCCCGGACGGAAACCACCTCCTCCTCCGCTGACGACGACGACGCCGGCACTGTTTCCCACGCCTCCTCCTCTACTGTCCGCTCCGTCAGAACCTCAGGCTGCTGGGACCGCAGCCCTGTGCGCTTAGCGGGGAGACGCGATTTCTTCTTCCGACTAGCCATCCCACTTCTGACACCATATGTCACGGGGTCCCCTTCCAGACCTCTCCCGGACAAACACAGGCGTAGTCGGTAAGGTATTAGTGTGGATACTTTATTTGAAACGGCCTCCCCAGTGCATAAAAAGATGGTTACAAAGACATAAAACTGAGATCCGCGCTACACAGCCTGTATGTTACAACACACTCCCCTTCATATCCGGCTCGCCGTCTCTTATATCCCGTAACCCCTCCCCCTTGGCGTCACCACCAATTCTTTATTCTAACTTTAATCCCCGTCTCCCTCCCCCAGAATTTCTTTTTCATTCTACACTCACAAAACATATACATTGATACAGGCTCTCAACTATTTCCCGGAAGTCTACCCGACTTCATATACACATTAACGGCCCACGTAATGAGGCCATTCTCATGACGGTCCAGACACATGTGAACTCATTATTTAAACCCCACGCCCCCATACCATCGGCTTGCGTCACCCTGCACGATTGGCGATCCCCCGCACGTCTCCCCGACCGACGCCCTTAACAAGTAAGTGGGAACCAAAATCTAGCCACCCCCGATGCGGCTCACAACTTGCTCCTCACCCCTTTTATTCCTCTACTCGGTCAACAGGAAGATACGCCGCCCCTGGTGCCAAATCGAACTAATGGTGGCGATCTAATGGTGGCGGTGCCATACTCAGCGGACTCTGCCTTGAGACGGGTCACTCCGTCACACACACACACACACACACACACACACACACACACACACACACACACACACACACACACACACACACACACACACACACACACACACTGACTATTTTGTGCCTCAAGGTGCTTTATATTGTAAAGATCCTACAATAATACAAACTTCACAAGAATAGTGGGAGTGGTGGTCTTGATGAGCCTGGATTCTCTTTCATTTCATCGGCATAAAGTCGTAGGAGACAAACAACAAACAACCTTTATTTGCCATATACACAATCACACAGGGTACAACATGTAGTGAAATGCTTGTGTCCGAGCTGTGGACAGACTGCAGATGTAGTTGCGCCACCCCAGGGCTTGGTTTTTAGTATGGGGGGTCTAGCCAGGACCCTTACCGGATACTGGGTGGGAACTGAGCTTGAGATTCCCGCTCTAAAGGTGTGTAGTCTTACTGCTACACGTTCCAGCTACGAGGAAATACACATTTTACTGACAGGTGCATATGCAACACAAGTGTTGATGATGTAGAAAGCTTTCAGGAAACGGTACACGTCATTATTATATTTGTGCTGAGTACTATATTAATGTAATAATAAAATCATATTAATACACTAGATTACAAGCTTTTAATTTAGTTTGCCTCCACACCCAAACTGACAGCCAGGTACAGTCAGGGGTTAAAGCAGGTTTCTGCATGTGGGAAAACCCACAAGCTCGGCTGTAGTGGCTCAGAGTGGGGAAATATCACACCTCTTAGTGAGCTCCAGCAGATGTTTGTGTGTGCAGGCTGTGATCAGCTGACCAGCCACTTTAAGTTTCACTGCTCTTTGTTGATTTGCATGACTGAATTCAACAATATTTCACAAGTTATATTGGCTGATTTCCATCCCCTACACTGACAGCACCCTGTTTATAAAGTGAATGATTGTAAGCATCATCAGCCTTACTGTGAATAATCAGACACCTCAGTTTGTTTCACAATATGACAAATATAACTTCACGTTACACAGATCCAATGTGTGATTTAAAAAGAATCATGACATTACATGTGAGCGTTAAATGTCCAGTGTATCCAGTCCCCCGGTGCAGTCTTTATCTGTGATTGCATACAGCTGCCATACTGAGCCAGTACACACAGTGTGTGACAGGCTGCATAGAAACTATTTGTGTGGTTGATTTTTGCTGACATTTGCTGAGCTGATAGAAATATTACATTTAAAATTACCTCCACTTTTAAAACATGTTGCTTCCTTTTTGCTCGCCTCTCTTTTGCTCCTCTGAAATACTGTGGACCTTATGGACATCTACTCTGTAAATGCTGTTCTGTGCAGTGCTGTAGAATATGCATCAATTATGTTTTTGCCGTCTTCATCCCTTTTTATGTGATAGATAAACCAACAGGACTGTCTTTTATGCATCATTGTTGGATGTTTAAATTGCACAGTAAAAGTAAAATGTTGTCAGAAAAAGAAATACTCAAGTCAAGCACAGATAACTAAAAATTCTACTTACGTACAGAAACAAAGTATTTATACTTATATATACTTATGTTACTTCCTGCCTTTGTGTAAGACAAACATATTACATATCACGTTTCTTAATAATGGTGTTTTTTACTATATTTAATGATCATAATAGGACGACGGGCTCAGCCTGATGAGTAACGCTGGACTAACTCTGACAGCGTCTCTGTCTGAATGCTTCATGCAGACAGCTGTGTGGAGCGTCGGACTGGATTCGTGCCTGTAAAGGGGAGGTAGGTTGTAAACAGTATGAAAAAAGCTTGTGTCAAACTGGTTCCTCTTGTTGATTGGTGGAGATACTGGCATGGACATGGAAGACCTGAATTGGTAATTCCTTTGTCCAGTAATACTGGAAGTGACGTAGGCGACTGCAGGGACTGGGTGACGTCTCTTTACTGTAGCTCTGTGACGATGACCTGATTTTACGTTTAGACTAATACCAGCACTTATCCATACCTCTGACTGTGCATTTTGTATGTGTGTGTGGCAGGCCATAGTCCTTCTTTATATTTTAATAAAGTTTCTTTTAACAGGTGTGATGTTAGATTTAACTCTGCACTATAAAGCGTTAATATGCTTATTAATTTAATCAAATCAGTTATCAGTGTAATGCAAACTGGTCCTCACAGATCAACATGCACACACATGCAGAAAGATTCAAGATTCAAGATTCGTTATTTGTCACGTGCATGGTTATACAGGTAGGGAACACACAGTGAAACGTGACCTGATACGCTCCTCGACTGTGCAAAGAAAAAAGAGACAGACAGAACTTTATATACAGTGAATGAGTATATACAAGGAGGGCATTATGTGCAGCAAGTGGGTGAGCTATGCACATTATACTGTATAAATAGAAATCAAATCAAATCAAATGAGAAATGAGAACAAGGGGGTGTAGCAGTGAGAGCTGATCCATGGGTGAATATCATGGTGATACATGTAAGTAGTGATGTTGGCAGTGATGCTGCAGGCTGTGCGATGTGGGAAACACAGACACAGAACTAAACGGAGGCATGTACAGTGTTCATTATTCATGGTGTGGCCCTCCGTGCCTTTATTTGCATGTATATGATTTATACAGAGCATGGATGGAAATCACCACGGTGTGTTTGTGCATTGCTATGTGTTAATGCAGAGAGTTTTCATGTGGGGTGAATGATACCGAGACCGTGTTCTCCTTTTTACACTTTAATTTTTGTGTTTTACATTCCACTTATTAAAGGAAATTAATTCTGTGATGAACATGTGCTTCATGCAATCACCATTTTTCAGATCTGTTAAAATCATTCAGCCTTTAGGCCAAACTGAGGGAATCAAGCAGCAGTTCTTGTAGAGAGCCCGGCCCCAGTAGCTCAGTTTGTTGGAGTTATTCATCCACTTGCCTGTCAGTCTGCTCATTGTCTAACAGTCCAACTTCAACACTTCTCTACACAATGTGCAACACAGGACAAAACACAACTATGTGATGCTAACGATGAGATATTAGCCTGACAGATAAACACCTGCTGACTCCACTTTAACCCCTGACTGCACACACATCACCCTCTACAGTGTATATATACTTACATTAATATTTCCATCTACTGATGTTATTTTATTGTTGTGTTAAGTTCAGTTAGCTTTGACAAAAATAGAATCAAAGAGCTACTTTTACTTTTTTACTCTGAGTACATTTCTGAGCCAGTACTTTTTGGCTTATACTCGAGTAAAGAAGTTGAATTAGCACTTCAGCTTTTACTGGAGTGTTTTCTAACAGTAGTATTTGTACTTCTGCACTCTTGCCGACTCTGGTGATGATAAAGCTGAAGTGCAGCAGGTAGCACATGATGAGCAGCCAGGCTACAGCCTCCAGCTCCACCTGTTCATGTTTCTGTGGTGATGGCTTTGAAGTGTTTGCGTTGTGTTCAGACCCAAGACAAAGCTCACATTGGTGTCGTCTGTATAACTACTTTTTTGAGTAACGACACTGATCCCAACAAAGAGAGGAAACGCCTCCAACATTTGACGGCACAGCAGTTCATTTGCATGAATATAGTTTCTTTGACATGTTATGTGATGGCAGTGCCTCTCAAAGCGGCGCCAGTGAGAATCAATAAGTGATATTGATAATCACTGATCACAGAGGTTTCACAGAAGCACATTTTCTTCCCGACAAAGCAGCTCTTTCATTGTCAGTGCCTGGCTTCATTTACCAGCTAGCAGCTCTCCCCCTGTAAAAATGTATTTGTTGCTTTGCAGCAGCAGAGCTTTGGCTAAATTCAATGAGAAGGCGCACAAACACTCAATCTTCCACACTTCTGTCATCCAGGAGCTATCAGTGTGACGTCAGTTAGGACAAATGGGATGAGAAGGCATCATTTATAATCAAAAAAATAATCACACAACACTCAGCCCCAGGGTAAACTGTGCCACGTTCATGCTGCCCCCCTCCCTGTACAAGGTGGCACTTACATCTGGGAGCTATCAGGTGCTAATTAGCAGCTAATCAATGTTTAATTAAAATAGGGCTGTTAATTAAAATGACTCGTGGAGAGGATGGAGTCTTTTCCTCTCCTTTTGACACCTCAGGTGTTATGTGTGCCTGCTCCAGGGGAACATGGGCCCACACTGTAACTTTGGTAACTTTTGAGAGTTTCCAAAGCCACTCAAAGCAAAGTGAATTAAAACTCTCACATCACGTTGACAAGTGAGACACAGTGAAGCCTGTGTTGTTGTAAACCCTGAAGCATCATTGCCTTCTGTTGTAGTCGCTGGGAGAGAAGATCTGAGACTTCGTTCTAGCTGTGATGCACGAGCGCTGTGATGAAGCAGGAGCCAGACGTGAGGTGAAGTGAGCGGGTGTTCAACGTTACTGTGTGACAACATATTCTAAACAACCTCACGGTGGACATGTTGTCCCCTGGGTGCAGTTAGTCCATACTTGGCTTTTTGACTTGTTTTTTGTGGCTTTGATTAAATCCCAGCCTCTACTGTCTTGTTTCCAGTAAATAAACGAGTTTCAGCGTGAGTAGCCAGCAGCACCGAGGACGATCCTTCAAAATGAGCTATTTTTATCTGCTGCCTCTTCTGGGAGTAAATGAAGTTTGGCAAGAGAGGGATGTTTTAAAAATTCACATGGACAGAGCAGTGTGTGAGCGTCTGTTAGGAGCTCGGGGGATGCTCTCATTCACTGGCCAAAAAGCTGCACAGGACTCAAAACAAAAAAACAAAGAATAAAAATATGAGCTTGAAGTGATGAACACTGAAGAGGAAAAGTGCTCAAACTGAGAGGAAGGCTGAGGAGAAAGAAGGGGATGAGGAAAGAAAGAAAACGACAGCCAGTCACAACAATCACAGCTTTTTCTGCTAGTTAGTGTAGATAAGGCACAGTTCATGTTTCATCTCAGTCAGTGGACCAATCAAACCTGAAGAAACAAGACATCCTAATGTACTGACTGGGAGCAAGTTCTTTAAGCCTTTCATACCCAGTTTTGTTCGGGGCCAACCTTTGGGATCAATAAAGTTTTATTGAAATGAATTGAATTGAATTATGACAACCTAAATCCGACAGGTGTCTTTAGACATGAAAAAAAGATTTTTGAACTTCATTTTTTAAATGTCCACTTAGTTGGACAACATATGTTTTGTCTTATAAATTAGGTATGAAGGGACACATCAGTGTGTAGTGGTTTCTGTGCCAGTATACCATCAACACTGACACAAATACAAGAACCTTTGAATAGCTGCAGTGACCACTCTGCATGAAAGGGTTAAATGAACAGTAAACCTTAATACTGTAATAGTAGTGAGTGCTGCAAATATACTTCCAAACTCTGTTTACGGGACCTTCATGTGGAAAATCCTGGATAAAGATCTAGTCTTTGAAAAATTGTGGAATTCAGCCAGCCCCTCACCAAAATATCATTACTTGGTCTTTGGGCAGTAGAATAATTTCCCACTGCAGTGGTTTTGACAGAGACATGCCTGAAAGCAGGATTTTCTTGGCAGGAGGAGCTGGAGATCAGTTCATGATGGGATCAACACAGCCGTGAAGCCTGCCAACATTAGTTTTATTATTACGGTCCCAGTTCTCGTGGGTAGGACCAAACCCATCTCCAAGCTCCTGAAGGTAAGGAGGCACAGCGGTGCTGTGGTTAGCACTCCTGTCTCACAGCACGGCAGTGTTCACACAGACAGGTGAGCGGCTGTCTTTTGTCTCATTTCTAAACTTTTAATAATTCTGTTTTATTGACGGCTTCAGCCCAGCGATGGCATCAACAAAGTAAATGGTAATGGCCTGTATTTATATAGCGCTTTTCTAGTCCCTAAGGACCCCAAAGCGCTTTACACAACCTGTCATCCAACCAGTCACACACACAGTCACACACACAGTCACACACTGGTGATGGCAGCTACATTGTAGCCACAGCCACCCTGGGGCGCACTGACAGAGGCGAGGCTGCCGGACACTGGCGCCACCGGGCCCTCTGACCACCACCAGTAGGCAACGGGTGAAGCGTCTTGCCCAAGGACACAACGACCGAGACTGTCCAAGCCGGGGCTCGAACCGGCAACCTTCCGATTACAAGGCGAACTCCCAACTCTTGAGCCACGACACAGCCGTTCACACATTCTCTATGAGGTGTGAGAGAACGGCAGATCAGTACTTTCTGAAATACTCCTCAGCAACATGCAAAGTCCCTCCTCACATTCTGATGCTCGCTTTCAACTTCAGCAGGTTGTCGTGACTGCGTCTACATGCCTAAATGCTCCGAGCTGCGATTGGCTGATTTGATATTTGTTCTGTTAAACGGGTATACCTAATAAAATGGCTGGTGAGTGCATGTCTGTCTAGTGTAGACAATGTTGCCATTATATCATTTGCTTTTATTTTTGTGCGTAACTGTGTTTCGGCTCGTTCCCTGGCTGCTACTCCTACTTTATCTCCAGCACTGACCCAGTTTCCCTGCATGGCTGAAAGAAGTTATCTCAGGACACTTTGGTCCGTCTCTAAGCATGTGCACTTCTTAAAGAAGCAGGCTGTTCTCCGCACACATAAGCTCATCCAAAAGATGCTGAAAAGAAGGAAGACGACAGAACAAGAGGCGAGAGAGAGTGACTAAGAGATGGAGATGGATGGAATCACAGGGAGGGAAGATGAAGGGGAAGCCAGAGCACTTCAAACAGCTCTCAGCTTGTTCCATGTGCAGTAATAATAAATGGGGCTTCATTATTTAGTTGTGTATGTCTGTAGTGCTGCTGGCAGTTACACTGCAAACCCCCTGCCTATACGTATCCCTCTGTTATTTTCCTATTTACTAATCCAGGGGAGAGAGAACCTGTTCGTGTGTTTGTGCGGGGGCACACACAATCCTGCCTGGTGTTTGTAAGTCGATGTTGCCGAGGGAGATGATTATCTATTTATAGATGCCACCCACGAAATCCCCTGACCCTTTACTGCGGGGGTGGGATGATAGGTAAAGAGACAGAGAAAAACAGAGTGAAGAAAGTGAGACGCGGCCGTGTTTGAATCTTATCGTTACTCCTCGTGCCAGCCCTCAAACAACACGTCAGTACTGTGCATCAGAACACAGACTGTAGAGCAGACTGGGAGTTTGTTTGTTGTTACTGTGATGGAAGGTGGCTCTGCTGAAAGCCCACGGCTGGCCTCATTAGCAGGGATCGTGTGGCCGTCCAACTCCTCAGGAGGGGAAGGTGCGGGGTGAGATTATTTAGCTGGAGGAGCAGGATGCAGATCGTTCACCTCAGGCTGTGTGAAGTGGAGAACTGGCTGTGATAAGAGACTTGCAGGGACCTGCTCAGCACAGGATATTACATCATGAACCTGTGTGTACATATGTGTGTACACACTGTATCTGTTCCTCTCAAATACTGCTGCTGTGGAAGCTGCTGGTGACTCAGAGGTGCACAGGGCATCCTTTGGCATGATTGCACTGGTTCACTGATCACGGCTGGGTGGGAGCAAGAGTAACCATGAAGTCCACATGTGGAGCGATGAATAGGATGTCAGCCAGGAGACTGCAGGTTCCTGTCTGTGAGCTTTGTGACTCGATGTTTAATTTAATTTCCACTTTCAGTTTCCTAAGTTTAAGGAACCAAGCTATTTATGTAGATTTAGAAAATATAATAATATGTTTCTAAGGGACACTTCAGGGGGCGCCTATGGGCCTAAATGTGACACCAAGCAAGTATCCATGTGAGGGAACTGGGAGAGAAGGGAGACCCCTGTCAGCGCTGCCATCAGCAGTGTGTGCCTGTCTCTAAGAACAGCAGCAGCTTTGACACAACAGTGTTGGACAGCATGCTGGTGTGTATACGTTTTTTCCCGTGGTCACACAAAGCAGCGTGATATTTGCTCTGATCAGCCTTCTTGTGTTCATTAGTCTGACTGCAACCTTTCTGTTTGGACAAATCACTGCTGCATGTTTTAGGGCTCACCTCCAAATGCAACATGTTCCTTATTAGCAGAGCAGACCTGTGTACAGCCACATGCGCCTCTCTGCTGTCAGCATGAAGCCAGCAGAGCTGATGATAGCTGTTCTGGTGGGTTTGGTGAGCGTGTTTTTAAATCTCTAAGTTACACATTGAACTATGGGTAAATTTTACAGATTTGAGGACCAAATATCTCAGAAAAACAGGCCTACATCTTTATGTATAAAGAGTCAATTAAATGCATTACAAAGAAAACTGTGTCAAAGGGATTAGAAATAATGAAGCTGGTGTAAAACAGCTGAGTGACTTGGTATGTCTGTGAAGGTTCTCAGTCATCCAGGTCA
>NC_138959.1:30919357-31024357 GCF_965226115.1 Aulonocara stuartgranti
TAATCCGTGGATGTAATGAATCCATGGAATAAAGTTTGGAACGTTACTACAGGTTGACAGTGGTTCCTAATCTGTAGTCACAGCTGGTGTCAGCTTCAGCAGTGAGAGTGCGGGGTGAGGCCACACTTCAAATTATATTATTGTCAAAGAACATTTGACATAAATATTAAATTGCTTGAAGCAGTTTTTTCTGTTGCACCATATTGAAGTGAGCAGCTGCCACAGTGGAGTGTAGAACAAGTCACACTCACAGATTGACCAACAGTCATTACAGGTGGAGAATCCACTCGGATACACTGAAGATAAGCAGAGGGGCTCGTGCTATTCGCATGTTTTGGACTGCACTCTACTCCCAGTGCAGTGTGTTTGGTCATGATTTGTCTTTGCACATAATTATTCAGATTTTGATTGAATATCAGGATAGAATAAAAACATGCTCAGCTTTGTTTCACGTGTGCTGTGCTTCAAGATTTAGTTTCAGTTCTCATGGATCAAAGGCCAGCGGAGGCGTCCATGACTTACAGCTCAACTTATTACTGTTTTATTTACTGTATTTATTATTAGCAACTTTGGATGCAATAAAATATCATTTTTATAGCCAGAAATCTTTATAGAATATTACTATGAGTTATTACGATTTTATTACTATTTTATTTTTTTCACTATTACTACTGTTCTGAAGATTATAAACAAAATGATTGGCTTTAGATTAAGTCTGTCGACTTTGGCCATGCTAGTCATCCTAATAATATTTCTGATATGAATTCACATCGGCCTAAGAGCAGAATCTAAGAGTAGAATATTATTATTAGTATAATTAACTATAATTAGTATAGTAGTTATATAATTTTATATCCATCCAGCTTGTCTGTGCACTTTTATTTACATCGATCATAATTGTTTTTCTTTCTGAGTCCAGTTTGTGTTCATCGTGTCCGTTTTCATTATACAGTGCAGCACCTCAAGGTGCTTTATGTTGTAAGATATGGACCCTGCTGTAACACAGAGAAGACCCCAACAATCAAACAACCCCTATGAGCAAGCACTTTGGCGACAGAGGAAATCCGCTCTTTTAAAAGGAAGAAACCTCCGGCAGAAGCAGGCTCAGGGAGCCACAAGGGGAGAAGGATGTTCGATTAAACCGAACCAGCAGCACAGAGTGGTCCGAAACAAACAGGACATCTTCTGGTTTGAATCTTCATAGTCCTAATTTCAAATTGTGAATCATCTAAAATTTCCTTATTAATTTCTTGTCAGTGATATGAACAAATGTTAAAAAGCATGTAATATATTTAGCATTTGCGTGTATACTGTTAGTGGACACATGCAGGGAAGGCAGCATAGAAAGTAAAGGGAGAGATGGACGGTGCTCTGACGTCTGCAGACACTCACCTCTGTCTCACTGCTGCTCCTCCAGTGCTTAAAGGTATCACTGTAGTTGTCTCACTCGCAGACGCTCTTCTTCTTTCAGAGTCGCTCCTCTGGGCTTTGAGCCAGGCTGGATGCTGTTAATGAATACATATTTTGCAGATGTGTATTGTTAGTATGATTAATAAATCTATTAAGAAATGGCCATATTCCTTTTGATCAATGTAATGTTTAATATATTATGTTTTTGGTAGTGTGTGCGTGGCTGTCATCATTCTGTCTGTAAACATGAGCTTGAGTTAAACTCTGGTAAAACTGGATCATGTTAACACTCCATTAAAAACTGGTTAAAAATCCACTGAGGTCTGCAAGGTCAATGTAACGATTTACTGTTTAAATCCTGACAAAAAGCCTTCTAACTTAGAAACTATAGTCGTGTCCAAATTCATGGGCTGCATCCTCCTGAGGACCCGGTCTTCGTGGTCTACGTGGGCCGGGTCCTCAGAAGGTCGGGTAGGCCGGAAGTAAACGGCTGTGAAACTGGACGGTCC
This sequence comes from Aulonocara stuartgranti, assembly GCF_965226115.1. Lineage (NCBI taxonomy): Eukaryota > Metazoa > Chordata > Actinopteri > Cichliformes > Cichlidae > Aulonocara > Aulonocara stuartgranti. The sequence continues at coordinate 30,921,277 of NC_138959.1, forward strand.
AGCCTTCTGATTAGTGTCACCGCTGCCTCGATGAAGTTCAAATTCAAATTCAAATTCAAGTTTTATTTGTCACGTACACAGTCATACACAGTACGATATGTAGTGAAATGCTTGGACAACTGCTCGTGACCTAAAGAGAACAAAAAAGGAAAAGGCTATGAATAAGATAGGAAATAAATAAATATGAAAAATTAAAAAGGGTAAATTTAACTAGGAAGGAATAAAATATAAATTAAGGTTAAAAATGAAATAACTGTACAACACAAATTAGAATGAAGGGTAAATTTAACTGGGAAGAATAAGATAAAATATATAAATTAAAGTTGAAAATAAAATAACTGTACAACAAAATACACAATACACAATATAGAACTATATAAGAATGTATGAAGAAATCTAAATATAAATAAATATATACACAATAACAGCAGCTGTACAAGTATTAACCGGAAATGAAGAATATAGTGACCAGTGTTGTGCAAAACCAAAGTCCAGAAAGTCCAGTGTGTGTGTAAGAACTGTATGTGTGGGTCAGTACTGTGTGGTGGTGTGATTGAGAGACCGTATCGCCTGCGGGAAGAAGCTCCTCCTCAGTCTCTCTGTGTTGGTCTTCAGGGAGCGGAATCGCTTTCCTGACCTCAGCAGAGAGAACAGTCTGTTGTTGGGATGGCTGAGGTCCTTCACCATCTTCCTGGCCTTGGTCCAGCACCGCCTGCTGTAGATTGAGTGCAGGTCAGGGAGCTCGGAGCGGATGGTGCGCTCAGCTGACCGCACAACCCTCTGTAGAGCTCGTCTGTCCTGCATGGTGCTGTTCCCGAACCAGGTTAAGATGTTTCCCGCCAGGATGCTCTCTATGGTGCAGGAGTAAAAGTTCCTGAGCACCTTGGAGGGCAGTTGGAAGTCTCTCAAGCGTCTGAGGTGGTAGAGACGCTGTCGGGCCTTTTTCACCACGGTGTTGATGTGACAGGACCATGACAGGTCCTGCGTGATGTGAACTCCGAGGTATTTGAAGCTGTCCACTCTCTCCACTGGGCACTCGTTGATGACGGGGGTCTGGTAGTTCCTCTCCTGCTTAATAAACTCTGCCGTCTGCGCCTTGCTATCTAAAATATAACAGGACGCTGACGTAAACTCTCGACCGTCTCACACTTCTGTTTAATCAGTTTTCTGTTTGATGTTATTCAGCTGTGTGAAACCCAAGGAGGGATTAATAAAGTTTTATCTAATCTAATCTAATCTAATCTAATCTAATCTAATCTAATCTAATCTAATCTAATCTAATCTAATCTAATAACTTTAATCTCAGTCAAACGGATTTACTCACGAACAAATAAAACACTGAAAAAACCCAACAATGACATTTTTAAGTTATCTAAGTGACTTATATATTACGTTCAACCTGAGTAGTGAAAGTCCGCGGTGATCTGAAAATAATGTGCCGGGAGTTGTGCCGTTCTCGGCGGCTTCAGTGACCCTCGAGCTCTCGGCTTGCTATCGAGCTGGTGGGTAGCAGACGTCTCCGAAAACGTTGGAGCACTTTTGCAAATATGTCATATGTTGATAAACCGAGCAGATATTTGAAGTTTGCACAGCTACATTCTGGCCTGAAAATATGTTAAAAGTTTATTTTGTGACCCAGAAAGGTTAGTAAGACTAATTTTAAAACTTAGTAGCAGCCGCCATTGCTGGAAACTGGAATTGGCTGAGCCGCGCTATGAATTCTGGGATATGGTGGGCCACGAAGGACACACCCGACCCATCCTTCAAATTCGGGGAAAAGGAGGACGCATTTGTCGGCTGCATTCGGAGGAGTCTACGAATTTGGACAGCCTTTGGCGCGTCGCTGTGACGTAATCGGTCTACAAATGCGGCCTCAGGAGGATGCAGCCCATGAATTTGGACGCGACTAATGACCCTGAAAAGTGTGCTGTGTATTGTCATGTCGCAATACCTCTGACCTCCTAATGTCAGAGTCAAAGTGATGATAATGCTAAATAAATAATATATAAATTCATATTGACAGCATATATGCATATAAGGAATGATATTTCATTGCAGTAACAGGTTATAATCTGTTAATGTTCCTGAATAATATTTTTTTAAAACAACTTTTTTCACTTGATATTTCTTCCTAAATATTGAAATGAATTTACTAACCATTGAAATGAATGCACTGGCTGAATAAAAAACAACTTATGTCTAGCCTACACTTGCTTTTACTGCATTAAAAACTTCTCAAAGTAAAAAAACAAATAAAACAAAAATATTATATAGAAAATAATGACATACTACTAATACTAATAATATACCCATAAAAGGAAATACCTCACAGAGAGGGAGCTGCCTTGGTGGAAATTTGTGCTCTGTGGGCTTTTTGGGGAAATTGCTTTGAACATCAACATTAAGATGATGAACACATTGTTTAATCAATAATCATCTAACTAAAATAGGAGGTATGATTATAAAATAGGGCCATTCTTCATCTTTAAGTATATTAGATACTTTTTTATTTAAATAAGATTTGGAATGTAGCAGAATGTTTTACATTGTTACTCCTTGTTCAAAGACTTTTGACCACAATCAAAAACGATACATTCAAAATTTGGTGGTTTGGTGAACCGGCTTCTGCTGGGTTTCTGGGCAATCTGCTAGGCAACAATGTTGCTTAGGCAACAAAACGTCTCGGTGAGGCTTTGGGTTAAAGAAGATGCTTTCACAAACATATGATGGGAAGCTCCAGCTTGGAGGTTAGTACGTTAAACACAGTTTTTCACTAGATGGTTCTTAATTTTAAAAAGTAACAATGAGTTAAACCACAAATAACTCGATGCAAATATGTATAAAATAGCATCCAAGAGCCACATAACAGCCTCTGATGTCCTAAAAGGTAAACCAGCTGCTGATTCAGCAGGGTGCTATTGCATGTGACAAGAGTTCTTACTTACTTCTCAACCAGCTTCAGGTTCTTGTTCGAGTGATCCTCCAGATCAGAGCAGATACAGCAGCACCATCACCAACTGCAGTCCAAGATGGTGGAAATGAGTCTGACAACAGTGGCCCAAAGAGCTTCCTAGCAGGAAAACAGGAGACAGGAGGAGCCAGTGTTTACTAATTGTGGAGGGACTTTCAAAATAAGAGCAGGTAAATTAACCAGTAGTTGATCATGTTGTTGTCTCTGCTAATTCAGGGTCGTAGGTGGGCTGTAGCCAGCCCCAGCTGTCACAGGGTGAGAGGTGTTGCATACCCTGCATGGGCCACCAGTCTGTTGCAGTGCTAACACAGAATCACACAACTATTCATGCTCGCGTTCACACACAGTCAGTTTAGAGTCATCAGCTAAGCTAACATGCGTGTCTTTGGACTGTGAAAGGAAGCCAGAGTGTGCAGAGAGAGCAGATGTGGGCTCAGTGTGAGCATCTGAATAATGATCCAGGTTTATTTGTAATAATCTGTCATGTTTAATAACATTTGTGAACTTCAACACATCTTTCTCTTTGGTTGTTTAATGTGCAGCTGTTTGCTTACTGTACTGCATGAAAGTTAGTGCGACCCCCTGACAAAAAGGACCTAATAGGTACTTTTAATGTCTAACAAGTTGCTTCTTTAAACAGGCTTTCTTAGTGAACACATGAGCACATTAGAGACGATGAAGGAGAACGCTACTGTGGATAAAATACTATGGATTTTAAAAGTTAAAGTTGGAAGATTACAACATCAGTAGCTAAAGTTTTTATGCATCCATCAACTTGCTATCAAGGAGTCCCCTCATGAGATTTTGTACACTTGCATTTAATCATGAACTGCAGCTCTTACAGTGCAACACCTTCTGAACAAAACAAGTGTTTATACCCTGTTAGTTAAATCTATTTCCTTATTTATCACCTTTATACTTGGTGAGGATTCAAAGTGCTTTCTACTCTCATTCACCAAATCACACGCACGTCCTGCTCAAAGATGTCTCGACATGAGGAGAGCCCTCCTTTTGGTACACTGGCTGCTTTACCACCTGTGCCTCAGCCGCCCCAAATCAGTCTCTTCTCTGTTTTTTACTTCTTCTCATGTACAGTAGCACAGTGTGTCCGGTTTCAGGTGTGACCACAACACCTGTTAAAGAAAATACAGTGTTCTAGTGGGCATTCAGGGACATTAGAGAGGGCTGACAATTTAAGTTTCCCACTGCAAATGTCCAGGACAATACGTGCAGTGTGTCCAGTCTAACGCACACAAACAGTCAACACCACACTGAAGATTTTAACTGTGAAAACATTGCACAGCCATAAATCTTCAGATGCCTCTGACTTGCACACAGCATGAACATGCCTACCAGCTACTGTACCTTTGATCAAAGTAATAGGATGCATCACCACAGAACAAATTTTTCTTTGCAGGGAATCATCACTCATTTTTAAGTTCTGAAACTTCCTGTTTACTTTATTTTATAACTTCCCTCTGGCTTTATGAATTTCATTTGTGCATGCAGGCACAGACTGCTGTGTCTCGATTAAGAGAGATGAAACATCTCTCTGCTGAAATGATAAAACAATTTGGATTTCACACTACAGTGTTGTCTTCAGGAACAAAAGGCAGGGGTAAAGGAATTTGACCGACTCCCTCTCTGCCATCTTCGTCTACCCATGCATGGCTCACAGCAGCCATGCTGTCACTGGATCTTTTTGTAATTCTTCTAACCCAGCTCAGCTTCACTGTATGCCTCCAAAATGGTGCCAGAAACCTATAAATCCATTAAGTAGTAACACACATCATTTTCCAATAGCTGGGCCAAATCCTCATTTTAGGTTCGACGGCGTATTTTAGTAGATAAAAGCAAATGGCAACACGGTGCCAGGAATGCACACTGTTATATTTTGTGATGATGGTTACTCCCCAACACTGGGACCAACTACATACAGGGGACGGTAGGGTGGGCACACAGACGACACCAAGGAAAGGGAACTCAACTCCTCATCCTTCTTCAGATCAGTTACGTTTTTCCTGGAGACAAGTGTAGTTCGTCACAGTGGAGTGGGAGCAGTGCATGAAGAGTGCTGTTGTACATCAGTGACACTCAGTACAAGTAACAGCGTTCATGCCTTTTGATCTTTGCTGCTGCCACTGTTGAAAGCAGGCCACATGTTGTAAATGATGGACTGAGAGGAACTGATTTGGTGGTTCAGAGAGAGAGACATACAATAGACAGCTTATATTAATCCAAACCAGGCCAGAGAGAGAGCCATGGGAAAGGAGGAGAGGAGGGATAAATGTGGAGGAACCGAGCTGACTTGAATGAATAATCATTTGCTACTTCTCCCTCTTTTCCCTGCATTTCTTCTTCTTACTTTCTACTCCGTAACATTTTACCCTTTCCATCCACCTTTGCTTTTTTTCCATCTGGCTTTTTCTATCCATCGCCGTCTTTCTTCCTCGCTGTGCTCAGCCTCAACCTCCCGATTCCACACTCCAGACTGATTTGCCTCGCTCAGTGGTGGGGGTTTTGACAGACCTGCTGTGGGTAGATAGCACAATTGAATGTGAGTCCCTGGGGAGGGAAGAGGAGGAGGGTAAAAAACGGTGAAGTGGTATTAGCTGGTGAAAAGAGGTCGGCATTAGATGATGGCAGGGACAGGAGGGGAGAGGGGGTGGATGGGATATAGAAGGAAGAGAGACAACCATGAGGCTTAGGGTGAGCCATGGAGACTGATGCCACTACAGAGAGACAGTGAGCTGGAGCAGAGATGGAAAGGGTGAAAACTTTGTTGACAAAGTCAGATGTCAGACATTGAGGGACTCAGCATATGTTGTTTTGTTTATTTCATGTTCAGGATGAGGCAGTTTCATACAAAATAGTAAATGGATTGGTTGCTATGTCAGGCTTTGCTTCTCTACCTAACATGCCTCATTCAAACACTTTTTTCCCTCTACTGAATGTTTTGTGTTTAACATTCACACTCCAATAGATGCATTAGAGAGCAATTTGGGGTTAGTATCTTTCCCAAGGGTATTTGGCCTGCAGACCTGAGCAGCCAGGGATCCAAACACCAACCTTCTGATCTGCTCTACCTCCTGAGCCCCAGATCATTCATACACACCATCCAATTCATAAACGCAAGGAGTTGGAAACAAAGTTTTGGCTCTCCAAACATTATGTCTCTGTGCGGAGAAAAGAGGTGAAGGTCATTTAGATGTCTTCATGTCTTCAAAGGACGAGAAGTGTTTGATCACAGTCAGAATATTTCATGCTGAAACAAAGCAAATGTTTTAACATTTGCTTCCTTTCTCTCTGTCCTTCTTCATATAATGTATTTATTACTTTTCTGTGTCCATCACTTTAATTCTAATTCCTCTCAGTCTAATAAGAGTGTCATTGGAGCCCTGGCCTGTTATATGCAGAAGGCTGATTTGCTATCAGCCTCATCCACGTTTTAACTTCTCCATCCCGATCATCTTCTTCCAGTTACTCATCTTCATCCACTGGCTCACCCCCAGTCAACCTCGGTGTTTCTGACAGATGAAAGTGAGAGAGACACAGTGGGGGAAGTAGAGCTGAGGGTTATCACAGTGTGTGTGTGTGTGTGTGTGTGTGTGTGTGTAGCCAAGATGGCTATGTCAGAAATGCTCCACGATGGTACATCATAAACCAAAGGGTGACATCAGCCTCTGTGAGCCATGCTGGCCCACATGGTTGTCCTAGTCCTGTGAACACAGTCATTTATTTCTGTGTCTGTCTGTTTTCAGACAATAATTTATTTTACCAACAAATAAAGTTCTTAACCAATGAAATTCATATTTCTATCCATGGAAAAGTAGTTTATTTGACTTGCATCATGTTTTTCATTCACTTGGGGAATCTGGACGGCGCATGCAAAAGTCTGCAGGTCTGTCTTTGCGTGTCTGCTCTACATGGAGGTTTGTAGTGATTTTCTACCTTCCTTAAACTCTCAGAGCTTTTGATATGAGATAGATGACTCCCATCCACCCACTGGTGTGGCCGCAGGGTCGTAGTACTGCAGAAAATGAAAGACATCATTTTACAAACTATAGACCAGTGTCAATACTCTCCCAGTTCTCTAAGATACTGGAAAAACTCTTCATAAAAAGATTTGACAGTTTTGTGGAAAAATATGAATTAATGACAGATAGTCAGTATGGGTTCAGAAACAACAGATCAACAGCTTTGGCACTGATAGATTTAATGGAAAAGATAACGGAATGTATGGATAATAAGAGGTATGCGCTCGGAGTTTTCTTAGATCTAAAGAAGGCGTTTGATACTGTTAATCATGAAATTCTATTAAAAAACTGGAAAAGTACGGGTTTAGGGGAGTGGTTTTGGAATGGTTAAAAAGCTATGTAGGGAATAGGCAACAATATGTACAAATAAATGAATATAAATCTAATTTGATGGATATAGCTTGTGGAGTACCTCAAGGTTCAGTACTGGGTCCAAAAATGTTTATTATGTACTTAAATGATATCTGCAGAGTATCGGAGATTTTAAAGTTTGTAATATTTGCAGATGACACAAACATACTGTGTTCAGGTGTGGAGTTGCCACAGGTTTTGGAAATGATCACACAGGAATTAACGATATTAAAGAAGTGGTTTGATATAAATAAATTATCATTGAATCTAGATAAAACCAAATTTATGTTGTTTGGAAACCAAAAGAAAAACATCGAAGTAGAAATATGTGTTGACAATGTATATTTAGAAAGAGTAAATGAAATAAAATTTCTTGGGGTGATCATTGACCACAAGCTCTGTTGGAAGCCACACATTACTTATGTTCGGGGGAAATTGGCACGGGGCATTGCCGTCCTGGGGAAAGCAAAGCATATGTTGGATCAGAAAGCACTGCACAATTTATACTGTGCTTTACTACTGCCATATATGAGCTACTGTGTAGAGGTCTGGGGAAACACATACAAAAGTAACACACAAACAATAACTATAATACAGAAAAGGGCCATTAGATTAATAAATAATGTAGGGTACAGGGACCATACAAATGCACTCTTTGTCAAAATGCAAGCTATCAAATTCCAAGACTTGGTGAAGCTTAAAACAGTGCAGATAATGTATAAAGTAAGAAATAAATTGCTTCCCAAAGAAATCTGTAAATTGTTCATAGAAAGAGAAGGTGGGTATAACTTAAGAGGGAAATGGAATTTAAAAATACAAAGTGCTAGAACAACTTTAAGAACTATGTCTATCTCAATTGCAGGAGTTAAATTATGGAACAGTCTAACAGAAGAAATAAAAGACAGTCAAAACATAAAACAGTTTAAAGTAAAATATAAAAACCTAATTTTAAATAAGTATAAGAATGAAGAAAACGGGGTTAACCCAGGACGGTAATGTTGCTGGAAATGGTGTTGCGGTTCTTTTTTGTTTTTTTTGTTTTGTTTTGGTTTGTTGTTTTTCCATAACTTGTGTATCTGCAAATATACACATTCTGTATTTTTCATATGAAAGAAACTATACTGTGGTGGGGCTTGCTAATTTCTTGTTTTGATTTATGTATGTTATGTTTTGTTTTACTTCATATCTTTCATATGTTTCATATGTTGTTTGTTTAATTTAAGACAAAAAAAAATTAAATGAATGAGAGGTAAAACTTGAGGGGGTAGGGACAAATAAGTAAATACTTCAGCCTACTCCTTTTCAAACAAATAATGGAATGATATTTTGTAATGATTGTGAAGGCACATGTTTGAAATGTTTGAAATAAAAATGAACTGAACTGAACTAATGTTGTCAAATCAGTACTCATTCGCTTGCCTCTCTCTCTACCTGTTGGAACCCAACAGAGCGCAGGGGAAATCTCCTGTGCCAGATCATAATACTAATCAGTAATCCATTAATTCCACTGATGAACACAGGAACACCTCAGCCATTGCCCTCTCCTTTGTGTGCTGGAAGAACCAGCCTAACATATCTGGTTCTTTCCTTGTTGTTGTTTTGTTACATGCTATTTTTAAGTGTACACAACACACTGAATGTTGTGAAATATATAATTTTTTTTTAGATTATGTTGTTGACAATAGGAATCCATTAATGATTAATGGATATTCTCAATTTTTGTGTGTATGTGTGTCTTCTCTGTAAAAGTGATATTAAAGCAACATGTAGGCAGATTCCTTCTGTCAGTTGTGGCTTCTTGATTTTCTCATCCCAGCGCAGTGACAGCCGACACAGGAGTTCTCTTTGTGTGTCTGTGTGTGTGTGTGTGTGTAGGAGAGAAATAGTGTGATAACGTGTCCAACCCTGTGTCACAGTATTACTACAGATATGCATTTCTGTGTGTATGTGTGCTTCAGTGCTGTCGATGTCAGTGCTCTTGTGTTTGTGTGATTATGTGTGTTCTGCATGAACGTATTTGTGTATTCTCCAGCTCTGACGATAAATGAAATAATCAAATGTTTATGGTGCGTAAAATGGCAACTGGCAGTAGTGGAGACCGTGTGTGCATGTGTGTGTGTCATGCTGTCAGATGCAAGGTTGTTATTAACAACTCTACACAGAGAAATGGAGCAGAGGCAATACAGGGGATGTCAGCAAGCAGAGAGAGTGAGAGACAAAGCAGTAAACGTGAGAAATATGTATTACATTTTGGTTTTTGCCAGTAGCACAAACACATAAACCCACACTTGTGCAAACACTTGTCAAACCTGTTTATTTAGGTTCAGATGAAGGTCAGATATGTGGCTCGTTGTTTAGCTGCACTAAATGAAGAAGGTTTAAAATAAGCCCAGGGGTTCGAGTGTACTGTCACCACAAATGTCTAATAACTGCAGTCTAACCTCTTCTGCAGACATTCAATCATTTCTCATTGGATCTGCTGGAAATGGCAAGACTGAGCCCCAAAACCACATTAGTTCTGACAGTCATTTGAGTAAACAGAGAGCGCATACAAACACAACGTTGTTCCTATTTCATCATAAAAGTGACAGCTAAATCACTCGCTGAAGATCCTGGTAGCAAGGATAAATGAATCCATGTCTCACACACTCCTGGGGCACAGCTCGGTGTTATCCATATACAGCAGGTGACTTAATTCCCTCCACTCTTTTTTTTTTTTTTTTTTTTTTGCCTGTCCCGTTTGGCTCTTTTGCATCAGAATTGTTGTCTAAAGGCAAAGAAAGATGCCCAACGGATTTACTTTACCAAATTGACCATCCCAGCCTTGCCGTAATGGTCCATTTGATTCACCTTTTATTGTTTATTTTATTTTCACTTGCTGAATACGAGACAGACTTGACTGGGGGAAAGAAGGGGAGAAAGAAAGAGGGAAAGAGAAACGGCTGAGAAGAGGGACGGGGGAGAAGGGCAAAAGACAAAAACCAACAGAATGATCAGAAAAAAAAATGCATATATCGATCACCTGGATCACCTGCTGAGAAAGAAAAAAGAAAACAAGCAGAAGAGAACAAGAGTAATAGAATAAACAACATCACAATGATATATGGGAATATGACAGTAAATATTAAATATTAGACATTATTGTGCAGCACATAAGATCAACAGAACACAGTGTGCTTTGAGGTAGGAGCCAAAAAGGGTGTAGTTTGTGGGTGTGATCACCCGTGTGTACACCTGTGAGCATGGACGCGCTTGTTTTTTGTTTTTTTAAAAGGTTCCTTCATGTAATGATCTGTTAGAGGGTGTGGGGGGGCCACAGCCCCGTCCTCCAGGGCATGAAGCAGGTATGGAGGAGATCAAAACTCCAGCCATCCAGAGGCCCCCAGAACACAAGAGACCAAGGAAGACCAACAGAGGGGCAGCCGCACCACTGTCCCAGAAAGAGCTGAGGAGAGTCCCAGATGAGGGCTCACTCAGCAGCCGCGGAGCAGAAGCCACTGCAACTCCCTCCGCTTTACATATGTACTACTTCCAGTCCAGTGGGATTGAGGCCTGTGCAGAACAGCAGCAGGGACCGTCCATCAACCTGGTAGACTCTGCACTTTATGGAGACTTCAAGTTGGCCTCTATTGTTGTCTTCCACAGTCCCACTGAGTTCCTAATGAGTGTTATCCGTACAACAGGAAAAGCCCCACACCAGTATCCATGTATGGGCTTTCCTGCTGTCTGGTCTGGTTGATCTGACTGGTCTTATAGTCCTGGTATAGGCCTGCTCAGCTTGGTTGTTACGATGCCTAACAGGAGCTTTCATGTTGTTGAGAAGCAGGTAGCAGTTTAATAGTGTTGATCCTTCATGACCAGGATTTTCCTGCTCCATGTTATCCAGTCTGGATGATTACCTGCTGTATTTTGGAGTGCTATAGCTTCTTTAGCCAGTAAGCGTGCATCCTCCCAGGTCATGGTGCTGTCCAGTTCTTCATACTGGAGACTCATTGCCGGGTATCTGATCATGGATCGTAGTGTATGCACTGTGAGTAGTCAGCAAGACTACAAAAGTAAATGTGGGGTGTCAAAATGCATGACAAAAATTCATTGTGTTAATGTACAGAACCAAAATGAGAGAAAAAGTTTTCTCTGTCCACATATTTATGGGCATAACTAAATCCATGTGTGGTGTAAAATTATGAAATTAAGATAATTAAGGATGCAGTTATTGATTATTTTAGTAACTGAGTATTTTAGCAGTTTAGTAATTAATTGGATAGGAAATTCTTTTGTCTTATTAATAAGCCATAATAAATATTCAACAGAGAAAACAACAAAGGTCTTTGTAAATGTCCTGCTCATTGGTTACCATTTCATAAACTGCAGTGTTTTAATCATCCAACTGAATCTGTCAAAAAAAGATGAATTCAGATGTGACATTAAAATTGATCTTTTTAAAGAAAAATATTTCTTAAATACATAAAAATAAGTAATAAATGATCTCAGCATAGTAATGTCAAACAAAATCAGGTTGAACCTAAACCACCTAAACATGGAACTAAAGCGCCTTGAGGCGACTTTTGTTGTGATTTGGTGCTGTATAAAAAATAAGATTGAATTGAACTAAGGAATAAAATAAAACTCCCTATATTCTGTTCTTTTAGAAGCTTTCTGACATTAATAGGAGACAAATAGAAGTGTGATCGTGTTTTATGTCCTGGATGACAAAGATTTGGTGTGTATTCATGTGCGTGTGTGTGTCTGCATATTTAAGTGTGCAAGTGAATGAGTGAGTTTGTGGCTCTAAGCCTTGACAGCCTTTAGTGGCGGCTGCAGTGAAGCAAAGCCAGCACATCAGCATTCTGAGGTTAGCCCAGTTCTTTGGTGTACATGTTAGTTAGTATTATTAATAATTCAGCCCCTCAGGTAAACTGTAGATCTTTCTCTGTGTAAAACAAACGGTGGTGGACGGAGCAGCTACAGAGTTTTCTTCACATCGGCGTTTGTGGATCAGGTGCTTTGATGGACTCCTGTTAGCTTTTTCCCAGTAATGATTTTAATGGTGATCACAGGAACAACTTTGCTGTTTTGGACGATAGAAGCACGTTTCCTTTTATTCAACCTGAGGCTCCGCCTCTTTGTGGTGTGTAGGCCAGCGTCATCATCACTGCTGCCGTCGCGTTCTCAGTGTTTTTGTTTAAAACTTCAGCTGTGTGGGTTTAATGTTGTCAGAGCTGTTATTCATACGCTGCTCCTAAATAGGTTTGTATTGCAGGTCACAAATGTGATTTGGTGCTGTATGAAAAACCAGAACTGAAATGTGAGCGAGGGCTGCAGAGTGATGCGATCGTGGCTCAAGTTGGGAGTTCGCCTTGTAATCGGAAGGTTGCCGGTTCGAGCCCCAGCTCAGACAGTCTCTGTCGTTGTGTCCTTGGGCAAGACACTTCACCCGTTGCCTACTGGTGGTGGTCAGAGGGCCCGGTGGCGCCAGTGTCCGGCAGCCTCGCCTCTGTCAGTGCGCCCCAGGGTGGCTGTGGCTACAATGTAGCTGCCATCACCAGTGTGTGGATGTGTGTGTGACTCGGTGGATGACTGAATGTGTAAAGCACTTTGGGGTCCTTATGGGCTAGTAAAGCGCTATAGGGTACCTGGATAGACAACGCAGAATAACACAACATCAGTTTGTGCTTGTTCCATGTTTAACCTCATCCTGGGGAATACGTAGCAGGTCTTTCACTAACGATTGAATTTAGAGCGCCATGCATTAAAACACGAGTAAAGGTTAACCTTCCCAGTACAGTCCAGTGTTTCCAGCACTGCTTTTAGGAAAGTCCACTTCATCTGGTTCTGTTCCCCACTCTGGCAGACAGCTGTTACTAAAATCTGTTTCTATGTTCAAGTGAACCTCTGGCTTCCAAATCATCGCCCTTCCCTGGTTTGATAAGGTTTTGAATAATGATCCTCTGCACAGTGATGCATGGAGTGCTATCTTACATTCACAATCTTATCTTGTGCAGCATCAGCAGCTGGAGCACACCGCATCCATCATGACAGCACCGCTAATGCTCCTTATCTATCATTTTCTATGGAAATGAAATTCAGGCACCTGTTCAACTAATATTCAATAAGGTATCATAATCACCTCGTTTCTTTTTTTGACTTTTTAAAAAAAAGCTTCAAAATGCTTCACAAGCAAAAAACATTCATCTGAAAATGCTCAGGTACCCGATGTCTGTGAAGGTTCTCAGTCATCCAGGTCAACGTAGTCTAAGGAGCTTGGAAAGAAAAGCATCTGGACTTCTTTAAGTTGCTTGAAGATGTTTCACCTCTGAAGCTTCTTCAGTTCTGAGGTCAAATGGTGGAGAGTCCCAGATTTAAGCCCTGTGGGAGTTTCCCCCCACCGAGAGGGTCATGGACCCCCTAATGATCCTCTACCTAATCACACGAGCCAAGGTGTGAAAACGGGTGTGGGTCACAATCAGCCAGGGTTTCAGGTGAGCTCATTGTGAAACCTGGCCCCACCCTATCATGTGATTTCCTGAGGTCAGAAGGCCCAGGATGTGAGTGGGCGTTAAGGCGTCTGGGAAGGATCTCAAAACTGGATTATAGATGGCAGAGAGTTTGTGTCATAAGATGGCTGTTCAAACCATCTGTCTCTCTGTCCAAAATGTGAACACTGGCATCATCAAAAGAGTGACCTTTGACCTTTAGATGCAGATGAACTGCTGAGTCTTGTCCCGTTGAGTTGGCTCCTCTATGTTGTGCATTTATGAAGAAGCTTCTTTGATGAGAGGTGAAACGTCTTCAAGCAACTTAAAGAAGTCCAGACGCTTTTCTTTCCAAGCTCCTTAGATGCAAGGATTGAACTGAAGATGAAGACTGATTGAAATGAAAAGAAAGTCTGGCTCCTTGGAAGCAAAGTGTTTCGAGGTGAAGGAGGGGAAGCATGGACCTCTCCGACCCTCTGACCCCACAGCTCTCTGCTCATTTCTCTGCTGATTTCTTACCTGAGCAACAAACGTATTTGAGTACAATGAAGAAACAGATGGCAGAGGCAGCACGGTGGCACGGTGGTTAGCACCGTTGCCGCACAGCAAGAAGGTCCTGAGTTCAATTCCACCATCAGGTCTTTCTGTGTGGAGTTTGCATGTTCTCCCCGTGTTTGCGTGGGTTCTCTCCGGGTACTCCGGCTTCCTCCCACCGTCCAAAGACATGCAGCTTGTGGGGATAGGTTAACTGGATAATCCAAATTGTCACTAGGAGTGAATGTGCGAGTGAATGTGAGTGTGAATGGTTGTCTGTCCCTGTGTGTTGGCCCTGCGACAGACTGGCAACCTGTCCAGGGTGTACCCTGCCTCTCGCCCTATGACAGCTGGGATAGGCTCCAGCGCCCCCCGCGACCCTGAAAAGGATAAGCGGAAGCGAATGGATGGATGGATGGAAGAAACAGATGATTATATGAAATGATTATGATCAGTGTTTATAATTTCTCATACTCAGCACACATATTGTTTGGGTTTAATTTGGCCAGAGTTCATTGTTTGCTAATTCTAGTGTGCATGTGCTTGTGGTCGTTGTGGGTGTTGACCAAGCTGACGACTTTCCCTCGTCTTACTGGACTTTACAAATGAAACTATTTAGTTTGTCCAAGTTTATTTCACAGCCTCACAGCTCACAGTAATGAAGCAGCACAGGGGTCACCTGTCGCCTCCTGAGTGGATGGCACATGTGAAGTGAGTAATCTAATTAAATTCTTGTTCTACAATGACACTTCATGGTATCTGCAGCTGTACTAATGTCCCCCCATTACATATGACCACAGCACGTGTGCTGGGCAGCGAGAGCGAGACATGAAATTAAAGCTGATTGGGGGGTTACTGCTGGTGATGGGGTGGAGAGAGGAGGCGGGCCACTGCTGGTCACATGGCAGTATTGATCCAATTAGTACTGAAATGCGGTTTTCATGTTTTATGTAAATGAAATGGCCTCTGAACATATCCAAAGACATCAGTTCCTTCCTAATAGTGAGGAGGGATTTCCTGATAATTATGTTTCACTGGTTGAGGCAGCACGTTATCTCCTTAGTCAGCACAGAGAGCCGCACATTTCTGACGAGTAAGAGTGCAATAAAAATGAATGTGTTTTCTCACTGAGCATGATTTTTACAGGAAGGGTTTAGTTTTTTTATTAACCTTGACTTTGAAGGAGCTCACGAGACTTTTCTTTGGTGCCTCGGGGAGTCCGATGCTTTGTTTTTATATTCTGAAGAACTTTTGCTTTGAGCTAGTTGAGACGCTGAGGATTCGCTGACTTGTATTCCAGTCTCGTCTGCAGTGCTCTGAGTGTACCTGTGTTTGCTGTTTGGATCCTCAGAAATCGAAGCTGTGATTTTTCTAAATGCGCGCCCCCATGGCTTCTACCTAGGCTTCCCTCATATCTCCGTGGGGAACTGTGAAATCCATTTACAGCATAGAGGAGCTACAGGTTACCAATGTTCTGCCTAAAGCTTCAGGGAACACATGACAGCATCAATAATCCACACACAGTGGAGTTTTGGTATTTTGGTATTCCACAGGACAAAGTGCCTGTGATGCCTGTTAGCTCCACCAGAAAATGAAGAACATGTGAGCAAAAGCATCATCAACAACGCTGGAATACAAAAGCAGGATTTCAGCTTGTCGAGCACACGTGGCGGATCTTATTTATGCTTTGTTAAAAATACATTAGCATCTTTGAACTCTCTCTGTCTGCAGTCTCTTTGCCTTTATGAGTCCAACAAACCACAAACTTTTCTTTGTGAGAGGTCTTCAGAACACAGCACTAACAGACATTACGCACAGGAGTGTAACGTTTCCATTGTTACAGCTGTTATAGCTCGTCTGTCTACCAGCTGGCGGGATGTCTTGAGTTGATGTGACAGTAGGGTCATTGTGTCTGATTTGTCTAATCGCAGCTTAATCTTTTTCAAGGTACTGCCTAGTGCCATGTTGACGTGGGGATGACAAGGCCTTGGTTTTAATCCTGGTAGCTGAAGCGCCGCTGGTGGAGCAAATGAACCTAATCTGCAGTCAGATAAAAGGCGTGATTCCCAGCAAACACCGAGATGATGCTATTTATTGTTTTACCCGACTTATCGGCTTAACATGTAAAGATTTCACAAGAAACAGCTTAGAGGTTTTAGAAAGATAAAGACGGCTTAGTACCAGAGCTGTGTTTTCCTCACATGGTGTCATCAGGAAAATGAGAGGAAGAGTGCAGTGGGACGTTAGAATGTGCAGGCTCGATGGAAGAACCGTTTCACTTTGATGAGTAACTGGGATGTTTTTATTAGTTTGTACAAGTCTGAGATATCCAAAATGACAATTATATAATGATAATTTGACAAGTAATAGTTGTCCTAGTATTAAAATTATTGTAGACTAATGCATTCAGCTCTAACTAACAGACTGCTCATCATTTTCACAGAGATTATTCTTCCTGTAGGAGCTTCCTTTAGGTAAGAGCTGGGAATATTTTTGTGAATGGTTCTTTGGAAAAATGAAAAGTTCTTAACTCACAAATGTCAAAGCTGAGTAAATGTATTCAAATTATGATCAAGTTGAAATAGTTCATGTACCTGGTATTATATTAATATGACACAAAGTTCAGTTTGCATTGGACAGAAATAGCTCGATGATGTCCTGCCTAACATCGTAGACATTTACAGGTTTTCTACAGTTAGACTGTCTCCTAGAGTGTCTTTGACTTCTTTCTAATGCTTTCTCCATATTCTTGTGTATGCCTTATATCTCTGGGTGGAAGCAGGACTTGTGCAGACTCTCTTAAAAATCAAATCAGTGATGTGAAAATTGTCCAAGTCTTTAAGAAACTGCTTACAGAGCGACCATGACACTACCCCCACCTTAATGGGAGCCTCCCCCCACCCTAATGAAATTCTCACAACACTTTTAAAATGAGAATGGCAAGTCCAGGCACCCTTCTGAATGTTACCCCTTCCAGTTCGCAAAGTTTACGGTGCTTGCATACGTACTTCAAGTTATGGAGTAACTAGTTCTTGACTGTCATGCTCAGTTTGGACATTTGTCTGCGGTTGGAAACCTGAAGACAAACTGACCCGGGCCCTAAGTTCAGCACAGAACTCCGTCAATACCCAGGGAGTGAACTGGGGTCCACGGTCGAAGACTCTATGGTGGGATGCCACAGAGCTGGAAAACATGGTCCAAGGAGTTGGGCAGTTTCTATGGCAGAGGGTAGAAACTTGGGCAAGGCCACAAAAATGAGCTGCTTTAGAAACTATTAAAACCCGATTCTTTGATCCCCGTAACAGAACAGAGAAAAGCTGACTCATAGTGGTCAAAACATTTATATTTCTTTTTTATTCAATCATCTTCCGGAAGAGAGAGCCCTGCACAGCCCCAAAAGCCAGCTGCAGAAACTCTAACATTAGACTCTAAGAACGTCTCACATATAGGTGTTATTTTGGTACTTTACACGTCACACAGTTTCGATACAAACATTCCTTATATGGTACAAGTTCCTCTTTTCTGTGTCTGATTTATTAATATGCCTGTGCACTAGTCAAGTCTGGGCCTCTCATAAAACAATCTAATCAGCAGATAAGCATTAAAAAATATATTTATTTCTTAACAAAACACAACCTACAATTGTCACAATTACTGTGTTACCTGGTGCATATGACCACGGTGGACCTGGCATGGGCGGGATTCTTAGCAGGACAGCTGGAGGAGAGGAGGTTTTGTTCTGAGCACAGATGGAGCAGGCAGAGACTTACTCTTGGACATTCTGGTTAGGGATGGTCACCAAAACATCAAAACAGGTTTTGCAAAAATGTGATTGTGTGCTTCTTTCTGGGTTACCAGGTAAATTTGGCAGTTGTACCCAGTGTATTACCTTAGCTCTGACTCCTGAGGGACCGTACAAAGGTCCATTCCTCATGTTCGGCTCCTCCCACTGGGCATCCGAGATTAGTGAGTCAATCTCCTAAATGAGGGCTTCGGTAACAATTGGTCTCCTCCTTGGTAGACTCTCTGTCGAGATAAGGTGTCAAGCTTAGCGCTGCGTGACCATTGTTTATAAATTACAGTAAAATTAACCCGAATGAAGGAGAGAGCCCACCTGGCCTGATGAGCATTGAGGCATTTTGGTAAATGGACTGGTTCTTATATAGCGCTTTTTCTACTCTACCTGAGCACTCAAAGCGCTTTACGCAACTGGGCCCATTCACGCCCATACTTTTCAAACTGTTTAGTGCTTATTGTCTAACATTCATACACACATTCACACTCCAATGAACGCATCGGAGAGCAACATGGGGTCAGTACCTGACGTGCAGACTGGTGGAGAGCCTGGGATCGAACTGCCAACCTTCCGGTTAGTAGCTGCTCTACCACCTGAGCTACAGCCACCCCAGTATTTCGCATACTGTCAAAGGATTGGAGCAGGAGCAAAGCATTGTTTCAGCGTGTTGAAGGCCGAGTCAACTGACTGTAAAGTAATCTTAGGAGAGCTTAAGTGGCTCAAAGGGAAGGTAATCTTGATCTAATTCAGAATGAAGAATATGTAAAACCTTCGAAGCCCAGAACATGTTGTTGTTTTCTATCCGGTTGTTCAGTGATGACGCGACGAATCCTACTTCCGGGTCTAAAGTAGTCTGCGTTTAATATGGCTTTTGTGTTGTTAACATGTTTAATGTTATGTATTTTCTTCTATTTAATCTCAAAAAGCTCCTAAAACAGTCAGTGATCACTGTTGACCTCCCTCGTCTTTTATTACCGCTAATCATTTATTTAAGCTCAGTTTTTAAAACCTTAGGATGTAACTACAGCCCAGCCCATGCAGCAGTATATGAATGACTAACCTCGTATTGTGGATGGATTATCTCAGTTGTTCTCCTGGCTGAAGTTTGGTCCTTTTACAGCATCCTGCCATGCGATTACATTTGTTCCTGACCACCGAGAACACTCACGTTAACTTTTATCGAGTGGAAAAAAAGTTAGCTTGTTTATATTATGCTAACATAGCTGTGTCGCTAGCGGTCACGTAGCACATCATTATATACCAGCTAGCCAAACTTCAGTAACCCTACAAACGTCACTGCTGTTTAGTTTTCTGTCTTCATTTATGCTGGAAGTGATAGCAGAGCTGTACATTTTAATTTGTTTCCAAAACCCCGCAGTCAGGACATGCTATATTGTATTTAGATAGAAGCTAGCGAGCTAACTCCCTGCTAACTTCTAACTCCGTTAAATGTCATAAATTCCGTTTTCATGGATGCCTGGATGTTAAACTCAATTGTTACACCTGGTAGAGCAGAACGCTGATCATTTTATTAAAGATGAAAGACTTTAGACAGTTTTTCAACTCTCAGTAATGCCATAGTGATCGTTTGATATATGGACCTGCAGCGGAGTTTAGACCCAGACACGGCTACTGACGTCAGACTGAACAATCGGATTGGGAGGAACCGACTGGTTGACCACTGGTTGGACCTTGACTGGGCCTGTTTCCAGTGGACCCTTTGTCACAATGAAACCCTAGATGGAGACAGACTGGACATGAACTCACACATTTCACCTCAGGAGATGTTGAAGTCATTTAAATAAACAAAAGATGCAGTGATTGATGAAGTACCTGAGGGCCTGAAACTATGCTGGGGCATCGTTAAACCCAAAGACAAGACAAGATACTCAGAGTAGTCTGTCACGGACTGCCGGGGCAGACCGTGTGGAGTGAGTAGAGGACCCAAGAGCAAACAGAGGTGAGGACACAAAACTGGACTTAACAAAAGGCGAGCCTTTATTTAGGGCTGAAAACTTATGGAAAAAACAACAAAGTAACTGAGGGAAAACCTGAACATAGACTGGGAAACTATGACTCTGAGATTTAGACTATGACTAAACAAAATACAAACTGTGACTTATTATGGCTGGGAAACTATGACAAGGGGGTAGGGGAGATAATACAGACGACGCGACACAGACTACATGAAGCACAGAGACTAAATACACATGAGGGATGATCAGGGGAAGTGGCCACACATGGGAGCACAACTGACACACATGAACCTAACGACAGGACAGGAGAGGTGAAACTAAATACACTGACATTGAATACAGACTTTCAAAGTAAAACAGGAAACATGGAGATTAGACATTACATGAACTAAACATAACCACGCAGACATGACGCATGAACCAGGGAGACTAGTACAGGGGGAGACAACAAGACTAAACAGCAATCTAGAAATTAACTAGGTGAACTAAGCTAATGCACAAATAAATACAAAAGATACATAAACTCAAACACTGGGTCGCTCGACCCAGGACCGTGACAGTAGTCTAGGTGAACATTAAAGGCATTGGTCTTTCAATTATGACAGATTCCCTTGTTTTGACTTAAAATGAAGATTCTGTATTGTCCATTTCTTTTTGTGTGTTTGTGTTAATCATGTTAAATTCTTGAAAGAAAAAGCCTGCATTGCTCTTCGCCAACACACACTCAACATTTCTGTCTTGCCTCACTTTCTTTCACACACCCTGCAGCAGAGATGATCCTTGGCAAATACTGAAGATTGAAAAGGATGGAGGGAAGAGATGGTGTGTGTTCACAGCAAGGTTAAAGCTAGCTGAGACCCACCTTGAGCCCTGTGCTGGCTAACAGGCAGCAGGCTAATAACTTCAACTATCTCAGCACTCAGCTCAAGGCACTGCTGACAGGACTGTACACACACACACACACACACACACACACACACACACACGCACGCACGCACGCACACACACACACACACACACACACACACACACACACACACACACACACACACACACACACACACGCACATGCCTGATAGATAAATAGGTGTTGAGCATTTCTCCAGCTGTGGTAAAAACGTTTGCTGCATGAACTGAAAGGAACACCAGGTTTGACCAGGTTTGACTTTCCTCGGCTGTCTTTAGTAAATTTTACTTGTAGAAACTTGAGAAAGAGCTGCGGTTGTTTGAATGTACGGGGTTAATGGCTGCTGTCATTTACTGTCTTTGCAGCAGATTTTGTAAGAGTGAATGGACTCGTTGGTTACTTTGTAATGTACACCGCTTTGTAGTTTTAGTATGTGCAGTGGTAACTTGTGCCACTGCACTCGGACTAAACATAGATATTTTTACTATATGTGAAAATTTGAATGTAGAATAACCAGACAAAGATATCCAGTGTGCAACATGGACTTTTGTGGCTATCAAAAGCTTGTAAGAGATCTCAGTAAGAATCCCTGTGATGAATAAAAAGAATGAAAAAGGCAGAAGAATGCATAGAAGAGGCCATTTGCGTTCTTAGAATTACATCACCAGCATCTGAGCTTACAGTTCTGTATGGTCAAAATAAACATCACTGATAATAATGGATTGCATTTATATAGCGCTTTTCAAGGCACCCAAAGCGCTTTACAATGCCACTATTCATTCACTCTCACATTCACACACTGGTGCAGGCAAGCTACGGTTGTAGCCACAGCTGCCCTGGGGCAGACTGACAGAGGCGACGCTGCCACATCACCCAATCGGCCCCTCTGGCCAACACCAGTAGGCAGTCGGTGCCCAAGGACACATCACCGACTGGGACAGACAGAGCTGGGGGATCAAACCGGCAACCTTCCGGTTACGAGATGAGCTTCCCAACCCCATGAACCACAGTTGCCCGAAGTAACAGATGATTCTAGTAACGTGCCATGAAAAAATAGCATAGACTAAAGTCCCAGGCATGTGCAGGGGAGGGAGGGGCTTGAGCACCCACCCCTTTCCTGATGGCTGCCCAAAGTGCCCTTTTGTTCAGGCAATATTTAAAAATTTGTTTATTTAAAAAAAAAATGTGTGTGTGCATGCGGACTCCTATCTGTGCCCCTCAACAATAATATTTAACTATTAATCACAGTTTTTCTAAATAAAAGGATCTGTCACATGATGACCATTAACCAATGATCGCCCTTGACGCCACAGCACGCTGGTTATGAGCCGGAAACAAGCTCACAAACAGCACGCACATTTTTTGCGGTCCGGAGCTGTAGGAGAAACACAAATTAACTCAGAGACACAGACTGATGCAACAGAACCAGTAAGTAGGTGTGCAGCGTACACTGTAGTCTATAGCACACAGGAGTATTAGCTTATCATGTACACGTTGGTAAGCTGTCTTGTGGCAACTGACGAAACAAACGAGCGTGTTGTGTGTGCAACAGCGCGACAAACATTACCTGTCCTTTTATTAACTGCACAAGTAGTGCTGGTCATAGCTGCTGGCTACCTGGCTGCCATGGGTCTGTAGCTCTGTCACCATTTTAGGGAACATATTTAGTTTTAAAGTAAGTTACCGGGCTTTTCCTGCCTTTCTGGGGGGATTATATTTCACTAAAACAATGTAATATGCATGTCCACATAATTATGGATTATTATAATTATGATATTTAAAAAAACACACGCTGTATTTTAAAGAACATACATTAAGAAACAGATTATATTAGATTTATATTTCAACATGAGGAGGAAACAGCAGGGGCTGTGTGAGGATACTAAAGGCAGTGGATCCCTCAGCAGCTGGATTACAAAGAGCACAGGTAACATTAACACATGTACCAGTTGTTGGAGAGGTTTTCCAGTATAAAAATAATAAGAAGCACAACTGGAACGTTTTGTTTCTATAACATTTTTCCAGCATCATTTTATTACAGGTTAAGTGCAGGAGTTGTTAGGTGTGGATAATTAAATAATAGTTTATTGCAATAGCAAGTTGTGCCTTGTTCTCAGATGGACAGCAAGTGGAGAGTGATAGATGAGATGAGGAGATGAAGGAGGAAGAGAAGCAGAGAGTGATTCACAGGCAGAGCCGAGTTTATTTCTCACAGTTTGTTGTTGCCTTATGGTTCCAAGCGCTGTCACCTATCTTTGCATTTTGTTATTATCTCAAGACACTTGTTTAATCAGCTACCATCTCTCCTGTGGACTCTTTACTGTCTACAGTCTCAGATCAGCACAGCCCTCCAGCACCATCAGCAGCAGCAGAAACCCCTCAACAGCAACATTGTACCCATCAGGTCAAACACAGGCTACATTTGCTTTGCATTGTCACCACCTCACAACAGTGATATAGTATGATGCAATCCCATATTAGATTCTTGATGAATGTGTGTTGTTGTTATTCAGCCTGGTTCATTGTGCCCCTTTTAAACTTTGAGCACCCGCCCCTTTAAACGTCTCTGCACGGCCCTGTAAAGTCCTAAATAGTAGCTGGGACAGGCTGTGTGGTAAAAAAACACACAACAAATAGTGAAGCTGGAGCTGTCGGTTGGCTTTGCTTTGCACACCTTCGAGCATGTTAGTAACAAAAATGTTTCAAAGGAAAGAAAGCTGGGGTTTGGGCTGACGTCAGACTCTTTACACTGATGTTAATTGCACTGGAACAGATTTTCTATGTGCAGGTCAAAAATCACCAAGCTTTGCAATTCTTGACTGAATTTGACTGAAAGCCTCTGATTGCCTTAGTGTGTAAATGCAGTGCATCATAATTATGGAAAGCATGTTGAAATGACAGTTGTTACTTGTTATCTGTTTCTGCTTGGGTGTTAAAGTCTTCTTCTGCTGAACATTTCTGTTACGGGTCTTAATGTCAGTACTTTCTAAAAACATGATGGAGCATTTTTAATCTTACAGCTATCTGAACTGAAGCTCATTTTTAAACTGCAGCTAATGGTTTTCTTTTTCAGCAGAAAGCAAAAACAACAACAACTGTGAAAAGTCAGTTACATGACAGAAAGAGCAGCAGCAGAATTTTTATACTTTTGTGTTTTGAGCCTTTTTCAGTTTCAGTACTTTGGTTCATTATTTCAGTTTTCAGTCTTTCTAATCATTCATCTTCACTTCATTTCACATTTGAGTTATTTTATGACACAGACTGCAAGAAGTTTGAAAAAGCAAAATCGTACTGAGGTGTCCCATTCACACACATCTGAAGCAAAGCCTCCTTTGGTTGTGCAGACAGACTAAAACTAAAGCAGTTTCCCTGCATTTTCATTCTGGAGCTTTTATACGAACAGATCATTTATTTGATTTCAGTTAGCTAGAATGCTTTCTTCAAACAGTTTGTAGCTTGCTTTAAGCTAATAGTGCTAACTGTGTACAGCACACCGTTCAGAGACATCAGCAGGATTCATGGAAACAAAATACAGTCTACCACTAAATCACATCCACACACACACAACTGCTGAAGGAGCATTCAGGTCGGGAGCAGACGGGCCTGAGTGTGTGTGAAGGTTACAGAGGAGTGTGAATGAGCCTGGAGGCACTGCTGACTGCGCTCTGTTAGTATGGAGCCACGTATTGAACCCCTTCTTAAATCCAGTCATCAGATTGTTTCTGAATATGTACTGGACGTGTGTGTCCACGTGTCGGTACATGAATATTTATCTTTTTGTGCTTAGGTGACATTTAGTGTGTGTGTGTGTGGATTCGATTGCACTGAAGTCTTTAAAGGTGTTTCAGCACCACAGCACTCCAACAATAATCCCACGCCCCCATGCCCTCACGTGTCAGGTTTCCTACAAATCCTGAAGAATGCATGTATAATTGTAGCAGAACTATCGCTATTTTATTTATTTATTAACCTTTATTTAACCAGGAAAAGTCCCATTGAGATTAAAAACCTCTTTTGCAAGGGAGTCCTGGCCAAGAGGCGACAACACGTTGAAATTACAAAGTTACATACATATTATAAATAACAATTACATTTTAAAAACATTTTCCTCTGGCTCTCTCAATCTGGACTTAAAAGCATTTAATGAAATAAGATCTGCTATCTTCCAGTCTTTTTGCATCATGTTCCATGTGAAAGGGGCAGCATAAGTAAAAGCCCTCTTTCCCAGTTCAGTTCTGGCAAATGGAACATTGAGCAATAAAAGATCGCTTGAACGCAGGCTGTAAGAAACAGTACTTCTCCGTGTGAGCAGATCGCAAATGTAGGTGGGCATTTGTCCAAGCAGGGCCTTATAAATAAAGATGCACCAGTGAGCAAACCTCCTGGAGGACAACGAAGGCCATCCCACTCGAGCGTACAGATCACAACAATGGGTCAAGGCCCTACAGTTTGTAATAAACCGTAAGGAGGCATAATAAACTGAGTCAATCTTATGAAGACACTGGGCGGAAGCATTCATGTACAGCAGATCACCATAATCTAAAACAGATAAAAATGTAGCATTTACAAGACGCTTTTTTGTCTCAAAAGAAAAGCAAAATTTGTTTCGAAAGAAAAATCCCAATTTTAGTTTGAGTTTTTTCACAAGATTGTCTATGTGAGGTTTAAAGGTCAGAGAATCATCAATTAAAAAGCCAAGATATTTATACGTATGCACCACTTCTATGAGGTTTCCCTCAAGAGTGGACACCAAGGGGACAGTTTGAGGAAATCTCTTCATGTTTGAAAACAACATTAGCTTTGTCTTTTCAGCATTGAGAACCAATTTCAGCTCCAGAAGTGTGTGCTGAACCACGTCAAAAGCTTTCTGCAACGATTCTATTGCCTTTTCAAAGTTTGAGCCAAAGGAATAAATAACTGTGTCATCAGCATAAAAATGCATACTAGCGTTGGACACATTTTGTCCCAAATCATTTATATACATGATGAACAGCAGAGGTCCTAAAATTGAACCCTGTGGCACCCCAGTGTGAATATTCAAAAGTTCTGAGCACAGATTTTCACATTTAATGTATTGAGTCCTGTCACTCAAATAATTAGTAAACCAGGAGACAACATGTCTAGACAGCCCCAAAGAAAGAAGCCTATGCTTTAAAATGGCGTGATCCACAGTGTCGAAAGCTTTTGACAGGTCAATAAAGAGAGAAGCACAGTGCTGTTTTTTATCAAGAGCAACAAGTATGTCATTTATCACTTTTGTGGCAGCCGTGACAGCACTATGCTGTTTTCTGAATCACTAAATGACTAAACAGAAAGATTTCATGGACAAACAGCAACAGAGTGCTTCAAACTGTTCAAATGTCATCCTTGATGCCAGTCGATATCTGAGCTGGCTGAGCACCTCAGAGGAGGCTCACAATTTCAACAGCACAGTCCTACCCTCACAGACCTCTTTATACAACATTCACACAAGCACTTTTCCTGCTTGTACAGTTTTTTCTGATGGCTTAAGCACATTTTTTTGTAACTATTGGCTATTTTTGCAAAACTCTACACACAAATAAGAAAACCCTTCACCCAATCAGCAAAACATTGCAGTTTTCTTGCAAAAACTAATAAACCTTGCTTAACTCTCCAAACCTTTGTAAAAATTGTATTTTCGTATCAAACAAGCCATCACATTAATAAGCACACAATGCACCAACTACACACTGATGGTATGAATGAAAAACACATCTGGCTTTTGCTTTCTCTGTGCACAAGGTAGGCCATGTCAGTTTGAGATCATACTTTTGTCATAGGTCCGTAAACATAGAGGGAGCCAAACTTCAAGTACTGGTGTTTATTCACACAATTCAAAACAAACACAAGTGTTTATTTCCAAGTCAAAACAGAATAGTAATTTCACTGAGGAAAAGAAGAAATTAGTCTACATCGTGTCGTCGTTATGGTTTGGAGGAGGACTCAAGCGCAGGACTCTGGGCTCAGATGCACAGAAGAAAGATTTATTTACAATTCACCAGGTGTATACACAAGAAGGTGCAGGGGGAGGGGGGGGGGGGGGGGTGCTATGTACAGCTGCGTGAAGGAAAAGGGGCTCCAGGGAAGTCCAGGGGAAAAGCCCGCGTTCTTCAGATCATCCACACACACGATCACTGGCTCTTACTCCAACACGGGAATCACACGGGGGGAAAATCCAGGGAGCTCTGTGGACAGGGAGACGGGGTTAAATACAGCGCACAAAGGAAACACACTGAACTGGACTTGCAGTAGCTTGGCTTCACTAACACATGGTAGTGGTAGAGGGCGTGGGCCGAGGGCGTGGGCCCACAGTGAGTTCCGCCCCGGCGAGAGAGAAGAGGAGAGAGAGGAAGAGTTAGAGCGTGCTGATCAGCGTGCAGCTGATCCGCCTGGCCGTGACAGTCGTCTCTCGGGGTCCAGCCACAAAATTTTGTCTACATCACATGCAATGTCCTCTAGTCCAAGGCACCGGGGAATATATCTTGTGGAATGGCGTATCCAGGCCTGACATGATACCTGGTCAATATCCCCACATGTCTCCTCCACTGCCTGTAAAAGGGCTATGCGTTGATGGGGATGACAGTCATAGACCTCCCAGCGCCAGGCAGAGAAGAACTCTTCAATTGGATTCAAGAATGGAGAGTATGGGGGGAGGTTGAGTACAGGGAAGAGTGGTTGATCTATAAACCAGTTGCGGACCAAAGCAGCCCTATGGAAACTAACATTGTCCCATATGATGATGTATCTGGTCTGCTCTGGTTGTTGTAATGTGTGCAGTGTTATATGGGCCCAGGGTTGCATGATGGTGAACAACACCATTTTGACTTATAGCTGCACACATAGTTATGTTACCACCATGTTGTCCTGGGACATTGATTATGGCACGGTGTCCAATGATGTTCCTGCCACGTCTCCTTGTCTTAGTGAGTTGGAAACCAGCCTCATCCGCAAAAAACTGCTCATGACCCATCTGCCTCGAGCTCCATCGCTCTCTAGACAAGACAAAACAAATTCAGCACAGCAGGCACATGCACAGCACTACAGTGTGCACTTCCAGATTCAGTACCAATGATACTATACCTGCACATAGTCATATCGCAGCTGTTTTACACATTCACTGTTTCTTTCCAAAGGTGCTCTGTAGATTTGTTTCATTCGGATTCTGTTGTGGGCAAGTACACGACCTAATACAGAAATGCTCACATTTTGTATGTTTTGGAAGGTGGTGTCATCCTCCATTATGCGCTGCTGAATTTCATGTAGTCTAATGGAATTATTTGCAATCACCATATTGACTATATGGGTTTCTTGGTCTGCAGTGAACATGCTTCCTCTGCCCCAGCATCTGGTGAGCTAGCAATTCTGTAAAGTAACAGTTTCAGTATTTTTACATCAATGGTATTGTTGTGTTCCTCATTAGCATACGGCAGTGCTACAAGTCTTAGTGCAAAGTGACTGTGCTAACGATGCTCATTTCAAAATGTCCTTATGATGGCTGGTATAGTGTAGCAGCTCAAGTTAGGCTGGACCCGTTGGCCAGCTTCCCTCAGGGTCACTCCACGGTTGATTACATGGTCCACTATTGTAGCTCTGATGTCATCAGCAATTCCATTTCTTACTCTTCTTATCCTTCCTCTTCCCCCTCCTTGTCCTCCTCTTGCTCCTCCTTGTCCTCTTCCTCTAACTTCACCTCCTTGTCCTTGTCCTGTTCATCCTACTTCTTCACCTCCACGTTCTCTTCCTCGGCCTCCTCTAATTCTCACTCTTCCTGCTCCCTCCATTGTACTCCACACGGACAGCTTACCTGTAGCTTATTTATAGTGCTTAGGCTGATTGCAAGAGTGTTGTGCAGTGGATTGTACCTACAGGTTTGCAAAGTGTGTGTTACAAAATGGCAAACTGAGTGCAAAAAGTGTTTGTGCTTTTAGTTTTGCAAACTCACTGAGTGGTTTTGCTATAAGTCTGAATAGTTTTAGAGATTGTGCTACAGGAATCACAGTTAGGGTTTAAGCATTCAGAAAAAACTGTAAGCTTATAACTAACATTCACACATCAGAGAGCAACTGAGGGTTAGTACCTTGCCCAAGGATATTTGGCATGCAGACTGGGCGGAGCCAGCGATTGAACCACCAATCAGTAGATGACCTCTACCTCCTGAGCTACAGCCACCCTGAAGAGGAGCACAAAGGGGGGCTTCCCTAGAAAACTTCCCACAACCTCTGTGTGTGTGTGTGTGTGTGTGTGTGTGTGTGTGTCTTTGCGCAAACAAACACTGTTATGAGAAAAGCTCCTGCTCAGAAATCGAACCAGTGATGTAGCAAATAAGATCAAAGCCCCAAACGTGTGCACAGTGTAGCAGACAGTAGAAAGTTGTGTTTTTATTTTACAACTCTTTCTTCTCACGTCAGAAATTGTTTGTCAGAAGCTCCACATTGTATATGAATTAATGTTCTGTGAAATTAAACCATGTTAAAAAGCATCTTGTACGATAGCCACATTTGTGCTCGGCCACCAAAAATTGAGCTCATCCCTCGTGGAGCAGGACTGTAGCTGACAGGAGAGGGAGGAGGGCGCGTGGCCTCAGAGGAAGGTCAAAACTTCTACTCTTGCTGTTCCAACAGTTTTGAAAAACATTTATCTTTTTCATTTTCTACTGACGTCCAGACATCCTCTGTTTTGGTTTGTTGTTTATTTTTTACTTCATTTGGGGTGTTTGGAAACCCTGCCTGGAGATCACTTTAGGTCAGCCATGTTGTTTCAAACGTCTACTTACAGTAAACAGTTTCCTGTTGAGTACATCGTCTCAGTCACTGGTTCTACCTGTGTTCAGCTTTCAGATTGTGCTTCCTGTGAGTGTCCAGGTGGACGCTAAAGTTAGGTATGCTTTCCCCTGTGACCC
This sequence comes from Aulonocara stuartgranti, assembly GCF_965226115.1. NCBI lineage: Eukaryota > Metazoa > Chordata > Actinopteri > Cichliformes > Cichlidae > Aulonocara > Aulonocara stuartgranti. The sequence continues at coordinate 30,951,242 of NC_138959.1, forward strand.
ATCCTGTTTCAGTCAGATTGTCCCCTTGTCCATTACTCATGACAAGACGATTATGCTCGTCTTACAGCTCCATGATGAAACTTTGCAGTAGGTGTTGTCATAGTGACTGTATTCTCTCTATGGGTGGTTGTTGTATTATTTGCAAAAATTGTGTTTTTGAAGACAACATATGATGGAAATATATTTCAGAGAAGGCAGACTAACTGTGTCTGCAACAAGTGTGTGCTTTCAAGTTTGTTTCTTTCATTAATTAATTTGATAAAATCAAAAACAGTTTAACTGACACAGACACATCTGGCCTGACTGCCTCTATTATCTAGCTAAGAGATACTGTTTGAAGAGAAAAGCCACATAACACACCAACAGGCAGCTTTTAGCTGAAATAAACCCTTTATTTATGGAGAAGCTACTAAACAGAATAATGCTGACAGTCTGAATGGATAACGAGGACAACTGGAGAACAGAAGCTGATTAGATGAGAGAGCTGTTATGTCCCGTCAAGGCGCGGCCAGACCACAACATAAAGGGTGATCCATCCCCGTCCAACCCCAAGCAGCACTTCACACAATTAATACTTTGTGACAGTGATTTATTTACGATTAGTGAATTTAAACAAAGGAAGGGAGCGAATTATAACTTTGGGGTGAAGCCAAGGCCAAAATAACAAACAAAAGGTAGCCTATCTCAGGAGTAAATACAACTTACCTAGTCAAAGAACTAAACCAAACGACAATTACTTTCCTCCCTACCTAACAAAAACAGGAGAAAACTAATCAAACAAAAATGCTCCTACATTAAACCAACATAGTGAAACACACGGTCTGCTGGTTGGGTTGGGCCGAGGATGAATGACCTGGCAGTCCCTGGCGGCGTCTTCTTATGCGCTGCCTCCCGGTCGTTAGCCAATCGGTACGGTCCATCCACCCTGGATGCACCAATCATGGAGGAGCACCTGCACACTCAAATTTACATATTATAATTACGACAACAGTCGTAACAGAGCTGTATTTGAAGTGGAGAAGAGCAAAGCTGACGAATACGATAAGTGGAGGACCTCAAAGTCCCTTTAGCCACCTCAGTGAATGTAAGTGCAGAGCTATCAGCTATCTCTCTGAGCTTCTTCATCCATACATACCTTCCCGGTCCCTCAGGTCGGCAGACCAGCTCCTCCTGAGCGTGCACAGGACTAATCGTAAGCTCAGAGGGGATCGGGCGTTTGCTGTTGCAGCACCAAAATTGTGGAATGAGTTGCCTTTACATGTTAGACAGGCACCTTCCTTATCTGTTTTTAAATCACGTCTTAAAACATATTTATTTACCTTGGCTTTTAGCACAGCAGGACTTGTTGATGTCTCTTAATATGTTTTCTTATTAATTATATTATTTTTAATTTTAAGATATTTTATATGTAATTTAAACTGTTTCCTCTCTTATATTTGTGGCACTTTGGTCAACATTGTTGGATGTAAAGTGCGTTATAAATAAAGATGCTATGCTATGCTATCAGGAAATAACCTAAGGACAATACACCGTGGCATTTTCCATGGCCATGGTATCAACTTCTCTGAAGCTGCCACTCACTGCCTCATCCATCCATCCATCCATCCGTCCGTCCGTCCGTCCATCCGTCCATCCGTCCACTGCACAATTATCTTTTGGCATGAAAATGATGACCTAGAAAATGCTTAAGATAATTATCAGAAACATGTATTTTATTTAACCTACTCAGGTGACTGATGAAGGAATGGTCCACAGCAGCATTAGCCACACATTCACAACTAAAACAACCCTGCTCCTTGACAGCTAGATGTAATATGCACTCTTAGTCTTCTACAGGGCGTGGCTTACCCTGTGACAGTGTCATTAAGAAATTAATGTTCACTGAAGAGTATTGCCATGATTACGTTCAGTCCACTGAAAGTGGGTGTAGAAGTTTGAATTTCCTGTAGCGTCAGTTCACAAACCAAATAAATCTCTGATATGTGTCATATACATGGGCAGGTACACAATGCACTAATTATAATCTTTAAATTCAAGCCTGTGATATAAATCACTTACACAGAGCCCAGTCTTCCCAGGACACATCATAACTGTAGCTGATTGGATGAAAGACAGACTTTGTGTCTTATATGATGCTAAATAACATCACAATACTAAATATATCCTAACATAAGATATTACTTACAAGCTATGCAGAGGCAAATATAGCATACTCTAATGCCAGCTCATTAAAAAGATGGTGGATGTTGCAGACAGTGTGACTGCAGTTCAAGCCTAAGCATTTTAACAGGACAGCAAAGACAGGACACTCATTTCTCAAGTTACAGCCCAGAACCTGTTGGTGTGTCAGCTGACCACAAACCTTTATCTAAGTTTTATTTTAAAAACAAACATCATTTTAGGATTCTTATTATACCCACAGCCTCATTTTTATGTTTTGGATTTTTTAAAATTATGCAAAAGCAGCTGAGCCAAAGAACGTGCTGGTGTGGTAAAAAAGAACTGCACTGTCACTGTAATCAGTGCTTTCAGTCTGACATCACCACAGGGTCAGACCGCTTCTGCTCCGAGATGCAGTGAAACTGCAGTCTTACCAGGATTACAGCCAAACACAGGAGAACATCCCTCAGACTAAGCCGGTCCAGTAGCGCAGAGATAAAACAATAAATATCAAACAGAAAGGACAAAACACATTGTGATATATAAATTTAGTTCACTGCTGCTTTTTATGTTTTAAGAAAGAGGATGGAGTGTTTCTGCTGCATCCTGTCATCTTACAGCTTGAAATAAAAAAGTTTTGGTGAGTGAAAATCCACATTTGCTTTCACTCCAAGACCAAGGAGTTCATTTCCAGCTGTGTGTGTGTGTCTGTTCTTCACCAGGTCCAGAGACTGGTCATACACTGGCTTACCAGCACTACAAACCCTCCCTCATCCCAGTCACTGCTGCTGTCACTCAGCAGGAGTTTAATAAATAACATGAAGTAACATGTTTACCATGGATACACAAATTTCTATCTTCTCTCTGAGTCACACTAAAACGGGATTTTGTCATCTTTGTATAGACTCGTGTGTTGTGTGTGTGTCAGGCTGCCGCTCGGCCTGACCTTTGAGTTAAACGCAGCCATGCAGAACCAGCTGCTCCTCCTCCTCCTCCTCCCCCTTCATCATCTTCTCTGTCTCAACATCTCCCTTTGTCCTTACTGACCACGCGTGGCACCTTTGCACTACAGTCACACTTTCACTGTGTGCTGTATTGTGTACTCTGTAAGCAGGTTTGCTGTTCTTTCTCTTTTTTCAGTATTCCACACTTACTTGCATGGATACAGTTTGGGTTTCAGTACCTCGAACAAACAGCGAGGGATTGTAGCTCTGACCTCCCTGTTAGTAGACAACATGCTCTGTGTTCTGAGCCACAGCCGCTCACAGAATACTGGCTTTTACAGCTTAAACATCTTGTGTGCAGATCTGTTTTCAGGTGTGCACACTTGCTCCATCCACGTTCACACACCCACGCTTTGATGGATGCAGTGGGATAATCTTGTCTAAGGATATTTCCCCACCACTTTCCAATCGGTAGACAACCCAGTGTACCACCTGAGCCACATCCCCAGTAACACCAGTCACCCTGTTGTGGTTGGCAGCTGCATATTATCCTGCAAACCACATACACGTGCTGCATTCCCAAAGTCAGCAGGCTCTTATTGTTTATCAGCCACTTTTAATTTCCACACTGTGCCATAAATCAAAAGAGACTCCAAAGTTCACCTTTTGAGCTCGAGTTACCTTCAGAGAGATCAGCGGGTTTTCTGACCACCTGTAACGGTAGGTTTTCTTCCTGCACCAGCAAACGGCATTAGCTGCAGAGACTCAGGGTTTAGTCAACTGATGCTCCTTTGTGATTATATGGCACTTCAAGAACAATGCAATTTATACAGCCAGGATGAGGAGTCTTACAGGCTTTTTAGGGCAGAGGGGCTGTTAGGAAAGATATTGGGGGGTGCTTGACGCCAGAGCTACTCTCTAGACTAGACGCATGGTGTCAGGTTGGGCCTGTCAGCAGTAAGTGATCCAAGGATCACAGTAGGATGGTCTGTTTTTCAGACACTGGTAGACCTGCTACTTAACAGAAAAAGCTGACCTCATGTCTCGGTGCCTTGGAAGAGTTCAGTAGTGATCCAATAAATAAGAGCTACCGTATGTAAGATATGCTGAATGATGATTGTGGCCACTGCTTTCAGTCGGTATAGGTGTGTGCACGTCTGTATATGTACCGTTAACAGGATATTGATTTGACTAGATGCTAGAAAACTTCCTTTATTAAGTGAGACACACGGAGTAGCCAGTTAAAATGCTTTATTTTACTTGCAAGGAAGCAAAGGTGTACACAGTGAACGTCTATGTGCTCACCGCGGTAGTCCCGCAAGTTTCATCCAACATTATCCTGAGAACAGGCACGTGTGTGACTTACAGAAAAGGAGTTCAGGTACACGGTGGACTTATACATGATAACAGACAAGCTGCAACAAGGCCTGAGAAGAGGACACATTAGAGCGACAGAGAGACATTCTTTCACCTAAATGAGTTTAACTTTAATAATTTTCTATCAGTAGATGCAGGGACTGTGTCTATGCCCTGACGGTATCACTACATCGAATCAGGTTGAACCTCGTGTCAGCATAATATCTAAGGGGATGCGGAAACAAACTAACAGCATGTTTAAAATGTGTCCTGCATACAAATGTGTCACTGTTCTGGACACTGAGAGATTTATTGTGATTAAGTGCTGTTTCACAAACTTGTGCAATCCACTGTGACAAGAAAATCCCAAACTGTAGGCAGTGAAACATAAAAAGTGCTGAAACAATGCTGCGTTGTTGTGTTCATGGTTTGTGTCTGCAGAATTTCATGGTGCCAGACAATTGCACTGTTTCATGCACTCATTATGGACATATTTGGACTTCGTCAGGAAGAGCCCAAATGAATAGGTCCGTGTTCTGAGGAAAGTGAAGGTAATAGAAAATCAATGTTTTTGTCCAATATATTTAGGATTTGGTCAAATGTCACAAAGAGCTCTGAGGAATATGCATGCTATTGCTGTAAAGCCACCAACATGCTGCACTGAGTTCCAGCTCGAGTGAACAGTAGACGTTAGAAAAATGGGACAATTTGTGAATTTTTGTGTGGAAAGGCTTTTAAGGAAGGGTGGTGTGGAGACGGGGGGCAGATCCCACAGAAGACGAATGAAACAAATACATTTGAAATGCTTTTTGATGCTATGACTGCACAGAATGAGAACATGGAGCCAGGCTTTTCTCCCTAAAGGTTGGCCAGGGGCTCTCGCTTTCAACACAGCTCTGTCTCACGCTGTAACACAACAGCAGCTCAAATGGAAAGCTTCTCTTCATCCCCAAACTAATTACCTGAGGGTGCCTGTGTGCTTATTAAAAATCCCTTTAAAAAAGTTCTTAGTGATTTTCTAAGCAGTCTTCCTTCTCAACTAAGAAAGTGAAAAACTGAGGATGATGATGAAGACAGAATCAAACAGCCTAGCAGTCTTTTTTTCTTCATCCGGAGAGAAAAGTTTTTTTCACTGGGACATTGTGGTAATATAGAGGAAAGCTGGCTGACATTGTGAATTCAGGAATAAACAAAGCAAGAAATAAAAGTGATGATGCTGTAGTCTTATGAAATTAATATTTCCACAGACTCCCACATAGCAAAATTGGTATGGCCCAGATCTGGCCCACACAATGTGCTCACACAGGGCCAGCAGTGTGTCTGCAACTGGCCCATGGCTGCACACAACTTACACATGGCCCACATACTGCAAAGAATGATGGCCCTTTGTTGGCCCTGATCAGGTTTGCCAGAGGTGGCCCACACATGGGCCAGCACAAGACCAGTTGCAGACACACTGCTGGCCCTGTGCTGGCCCAGAACAGTTTCAGCTCTGGCCCCAGATGTCAGCCTAATGTGTACCTAATCAAGCCATGTAATACCAAAATGTGACTAAACTCTGTTCAGACAGTGAATGGACTGATTCTTATATAGCGCTTTTCTACTCTCCCAGATTACTCAAAGTGCTCTATACAACATGCCACATTCACGATATCACACACTTTCTCTAAACTGAGTGCTGCCTAACTACATTCATACTCTTGACATGCAGACCGGAGGAGCCAGGGATCAAATCACCAACCTTCCAATCAGTCGGTGACCTGCTCTACCTCCTGAGCTACAGCCACCCACTGGCAAACATGAGTAAACCCTCACTAGGTTTTGGATAAAGTGTACACTCACAAACCTGTCAAACCTGCATTTGAAACGTTGGCTACCACAGCAGTATAGTATTGCAACATGGCATTTGGGTCTTCTAACTAAAATTGGAAAATAGGAACATAAATAGTGCCATCATTGCCAGACCTGGCCCACATCTGGGTGACATACACCCTGTCATGACACCAGTCAGTCAGAAGGACCAGCTTGATGCCAGATCAGGGCCAGACCTGTTTTTTATGAGCCTGGGCCACATAAACCAAACTCCAATCGAGCCAGATGTGGCATGCCATCACATAAACAGTGCCATCTATGCCAGGCCTGGCCCACATCTGGATGACATACGTCTTATCATGCCAGAAGTCAGCCAGCAGTGGCGGCTTGATACCAGATCCGGGTCAGACCTGCTTGATATGTGGGCTACTTCATTCTATTCAATCAGCAGGAGATGCTCCTGGGCTCATTGCTGACAGCTTTTATGACGAGATTTATTTTATTCAAATGAAAAACCAGAGCAGACCTCTGGTAAGAGGTCTGATACTCATGTTCAACTTCACACTTCTGTTTTCTTTGTGAAAGTACCAGCGATTTATCGCATTGATCGAAGAAACTGCCGTACAATTAATGCTATATAACAGTTATTTATTCCATAGATAAAATGTCTATTCATTGATAGGGGAATTAATTCTTGTTTAATTGTTCCCCTATTACAGTGGTTGTGATGGCAGCAGCTGGGCTAAGGTAATTTATTTCCTGCTTAGGATGAGAGATGGTACACAGCCAAGGCTGCCGAGGGAGGAGTAGTTAATTGCAGTAGATTGCCTTATCTCCTTGTAATTATGCCTGTCTCTTTGGCGTCCCCTGACTCCAAATGGCCAATCGATACTATCAGACCACCGCCAAGGAGGAAGAGATGGAGGCAGGGATACGGGTCCCAGACTGGACTCCTGCTTTATGGAAGGCGGCAGCTTTGGACCACAGATAGCAAAAGACTAAATCATATCAAAGACAGATAAAAAAGGCTGTTCTGGTTTGGATAGTTTTACAGAAAGAGTGCTGGAACCACTGACTTTGATTCATTTGGACTTAAATCATCACGTCACTTAAAACAGCTGGAGATAAATAAATATAAAAACATCATCTCACTTTTTTTATAAATACATTATCAAATGATTTATGTATGTGTTGTGAGTGTGAAGACAATTTTCACAGTAAAAACTAAGTGCAGTCAGCTGTTTCCATAGAAATCAAGAAAGTGAGGAGCAGCCAGGTCCTAAAATTCTTCCATCAGTGATGGGAGAGACTAATAAAGTCATACAGAAAATCATTACTTCATGTTACTACTGCTGAGGGTGTTTCTAAAAGCTACACACACAACCAAAACAAAGATGGTAATATGAGGAAAATCCACTAACCACTAGAACAATTTAGAAAAACTTCAAGCTCACATTTATACATGTGGGACTCATCGTGGCTCTGTCATACATACACGCAAACATTTTTACATCTGTCATACATACACGCAAACATTTTTACATTTGTCTTACATACACGCAAACATTTTTACATCTGTCGTATATACACGCAAACATTTTTACATTTGTCTTACATACACGCAAACATTTTTACATTTGTCTTACATACACGCAAACATTTTTACATCTGTCGTATATACACGCAAACATTTTTACATCTGTCATACATACACGCAAACATTTTCACATCTGTCATACATACACGCAAACATTTTTACATTTGTCTTACATACACGCAAACATTTTCACATCTGTCATACATACACGCAAACATTTTTACATCTGTCATACATACACGCAAACATTTTTACATTTGTCTTACATACACGCAAACATTTTTACATCTGTCATACATACACGCAAACATTTTCACATCTGTCATACATACACGCAAACATTTTTACATCTGTCATACATACACGCAAACATTTTTACATTTGTCTTACATACACGCAAACATTTTTACATCTGTCATACATACACGCAAACATTTTCACATCTGTCATACATACACGCAAACATTTTTACATCTGTCATACATACACGCAAACATTTTCACATCTGTCATACATACACGCAAACATTTTTACATTTGTCTTACATACACGCAAACATTTTCACATCTGTCATACATACACGCAAACATTTTCACATCTGTCATGCATACACGCAAACATTTTTACATCTGTCATGCATACACGCAAACATTTTTACATCTGTCATGCATACACGCAAACATTTTTACATCTGTCATACATACACGCAAACATTTTCACATCTGTCATACATACACGCAAACATTTTTACATCTGTCATACATACACGCAAACATTTTTACATCTGTCATACATACACGCAAACATTTTTACATCTGTCATGCATACACGCAAACATTTTTACATCTGTCATACATACACGCAAACATTTTTACATCTGTCATACATACACTCAAACATTTTTACATCTGTCATGCATACACGCAAACATTTTTACATCTGTCATACATACACTCAAACATTTTTACATCTGTCATACATACACGCAAAATTTTTACATCTGTCGTATATACACGCAAACATTTTTACATCTGTCATACATACACGCAAAATTTTTTACATCTGTCGTATATACACGCAAACATTTTTACATCTGTCGTATATACACGCAAACATTTTTACATCTGTCATATATACACGCAAACATTTTTACATCTGTCATGCATACACGCAAACATTTTTACATCTGTCATACATACACGCAAACATTTTTACATCTGTCATACATACACACAAACATTTTTACATCTGTCATATATACACTCAAACATTTTTACATCTGTCATATATACACTCAAACATTTTTACATCTGTCATGCATACACGCAAACATTTTTACATCTGTCATACATACACGCAAACATTTTCACATCTGTCATACATACACGCAAACATTTTTACATCTCTTGCCCTGCAAACACTATTTAACTATATTTAATAGTTTCTTGAATATTTACATTTAATACTGTATTCTAATATTTTTTTCAATTTGTATTTAATGCTGCACTATAATAATATAATAATAATAATATACTTACATGTTCTGTCTTGTAGCTGCTCTAAACTGTACTGTGAAATGTAAAAATAAATGTTATGACCAGTGCTGGTCAAGTTACTTGAAAGAAATAATTAGTTGCTAATTACTGATTACTTCTCCAAGAAAGTAACCCTGTTACTTTACTGATTACTTACCTTCAAAAGTAATTAGCTACTTTAACACTTAGATTCTTTTTAAAGACATGATACACAACCTGAATGCATAATAAAGCAATAAACCTTTCAGCCCAATTCTATTTTTTCGTCATATAAAATGTAATCAAATGGAAAAAGTCTCTTTTTAAAACTTGTTTTTTTAGTTTTAATCTTTTAACTTTTTGCATTAAGCAAAAATTAAATTGTATGCAACAGTCTTTGACTGGAAGAAATGTGTTTAACATTTAAACCTATTTTCTGCATATTCCAGCATATAAAATGAAATCATGTTTTGTGTTTACACTCTTTCAAATAGATGCAAACAAAACACAGTAAAAAATAAATAAAAGCAAAGATTCAGCAGCACTGAGTCCTGTCGCTCTTAAATCTATCGGCACCTGTTTAGCAGGAGTGGGGCGGGTGGAGGTTTGCCCACAGCGGCCATGTCAGTGGGGGGATCCGGGGGTTTCTCTGTGAATGTCACATTCCCGTGGCAGCGTGCTCGCTGCTCGCTCAGAGTTGAAGTTTAATTTTTTGCTGTAGAAAGAAGTTTTCTTCCCACACAGAGTGAACAGTGGACGCTAATGTTTTTGTCACTTTTTACAGACTAAAACTTGTAATGTGAAGTAAATGCTACATGGTCGTACTCTCTCCTGTTCTCCATAGTATCCATTGTTGATCTGCACACGTCTGTTGCTGCCATGGACGTCATATGCTCGTACGTTGTTGTCATGAGACACTCTCACAAACAAAATCACGATTTAGATTGGGGCATCTAAAGTACTGGTGACAGCCTAATTGGACTAAACCACATGCTTCATTGCCTCGGGGTGTTTGGAGTTTGTTGAATTGTTTTGTTGTTAATTGTTGATTATTTTTGTTGATTATTGATTATTGTTCGTATATAAATATATGCATTTAGATACCATGTGTTATCCTACAAGTCAATATTGTGACCTTGCAACACGCTTAACAAGTTTGAGTAGTTTTAAATGTATATAACATTCCCAGACAATATAATACGGAGCCCCGCAAGGGACATGGGAGGAAAAAAAAAATTGAGACGGACTTTTGCAAGATCTCGCAAAACAAACTCGGGATCTCACAAAAGTTTTAGCCGCATTCTTTGGAGGCCGCCAGCTCGAAGCCGACCAGGAGATCGAGGCACGATGTGCCGGGAAAGCGATGTTCCTCCCGGCTGTAGTAGGTCTTGACCTCCCGTTAGCTTCGAGATGGTGGGTGTCAGATCTCCGAAAACGTCGGAGCACTTTTGCAAATATGTGATGTCTTGTAAACCAAGCAGATATCTGACGTTTACACAACTACATTCACGCCTCAAAATATCTTAAAAGTTTATTTTGTGACCCAGAAAGAGTAATATTACAACTAAGCAGCTGCCACCATTGTTGGAATTCAACTTTTGCGAGATCTCGCAAAAGTTCATCGTAATTTTTTTTTCTCCCATGTCCCTTGCGGGGCTCCGTAATATAAAGATCATGTGTACCAAAAATATTTGTCCTCTGCTGTATTTGTCATACTTCCCATAACCTTTTGTTTAAGAGCTTTGAGGTATTCATCCACTTCTCAAAATCAGGACCTAAACAGCTCTGGTCATGTGACAATATACTCTACACATGTGTACTGCACACAGTTTCCCAGTCATTGTAATATCAAACAGTGAAAAATCACTCAGCATCTTAGCTCCTAATAAGTAAAACTATTTTTACAGTCACTATTGTAACTGATTGGTTGAAATGGGGAACTGAGGACTAACACAATACAATCAAAACTAACATTTTACTAGCCGGGCCGACGTCCTCATTTTAGGTTTGTCAATGTTTTTAGATAAAGGTGAATGGCTTTATCAAGAATTGAGCTGCGGTTTGGGTAAGGCCTCGATGGGGCCTGGCAGATTCCAAAAGAAGGCACAGCCTAGAAGCAGTAATACCTGTGAGTTACGAAGGTCAAAGACCTCTGGAGTAATATAAGTGGTAGGCAGGCTAGAGGATAAGTAGCCCCTGGCCTCAAAAGGTACTTGAGAATTCTCTAGAGTGGAGCGGATGAGCCCGGAAAATTAGGAAGGAATAGTGGGAGAAGAGATCAAAGGAAATTTTGGACAATGAAAGACCTTGATGGATGATTGAGGGGAACCCTCGCTCAGGTAGAGACGTGGCTTAACTCTAAACTGAAGCTCTGACAGTGATGCCTGCTGGGATTTTGAGACTTGAGGTCATGGCTTGACGGATCGTAAATGCTTACGTGAGCTTGTCTACGTGAATAGAAGGTGGAGAAGGGGTTTACTTTGTGTAAGGTAGTGATAACCACTGTGCCGATTTTTTTCTTCTTCTTCTTTTTTGCCTGTCCCGTTTGGATCTTTAGCCATCAGAATTGTTGTCTGAAGGCCAAGAAAGATGTCAAGCGGATTTACTTTACCAAGTGGATCATCATGGGCTTGCCATATTGGTCCATTTGATTGACCTTTATTATAATTATGTATTTATTTGATTTGATTTTTGATTGTTACAGACGGGACAGACATGACTGGGGGATAGGACAGGGAGAAAGAATGAAAGAAAGAGGGGGAGAAAAAGAAAAATAGAGGGGAGAAGAGATGGTGAGAAAGGGGGGAAGAAAAAAAAAGAAAAACAAACAAAACACCTGGATCACCTGTATGGAGATAAAAAAAAAAACAATAGAAAAGAAACAAAAAAGAGCAACATAATAAATACAACACCATCACAATAAACTAGCTAACAGCAGATAACAGTAGATATGTTGCCTCCCTAAGATGATGACCAGAGGGGCAACTGGTTTCCTGTTCAACAACGTGTGGCGCTGTGATAAAGAATAGAAAAAGGGACACACGTTGAGCTCGTGTCAGTTTCACAACAGGAAGGTTTATTCTTCACAACAGCTTAGAACAGTTTCAGGTATCACCATACTAACTGCAAAGAAATGGCCTTATGTTTCAGTCCAGTTTACCATACATGGCCACAGTTCCCTGAGCTAGAGACTGTATAAATCTCTCAATACAACTTTGACAAAACATAAACAAAATATTGCTTAAATCCATTGATAATATCAGATCCACAATGTATCACAATAAACACATTTGTTTTACAAAGATAAACAAAACACAATAGTGTACTCTGTACTTCATTTTTAACTACATTTACAAACATCGTAAAATTAACTCATTTTAATTCTTGTTCAGCACTAAATTATTTATGTGAAATGTATTTCCACTGTACTGACAATGTAACTTCTGTTTTTTTAAATATAGCTATTTTACTCTTTACAAGAAAATAATGTCTTTGACATAAAACAAACATATTCACTGTTCTTATACAACCTACAACTATATAGAGTGCAATGCTCCTTTAACAGCGTTCACTACTGCTGTGCAGTCAGCATTGATCAAACAGTTTCCTTATAACACTTTATAAATGTCTTTGTATTAAACCACAAACTTGTTCTTGTAACCACAAGATCAACCAAAAGAATAAAACATAGTATGAAGCCCATTTATCATAATACATTAAGAGTTCAGTCCAGAAATCTCTCACAGGTCAGATTAGCTTCCCCACACACACTCCGTATTCCACATTAGCCAAGTCCGCTAGCATTAGCATCATTTAGCCTGCAGCCTTAACCCACAATTCAGACACAACTCAGAATGAATCCATTTCTTTAGCGAGTTGCGCTCGCTCATTACCCACATAGACAACATCATCCGTTTGTAAGGTCTGCAGTATACATTCATTTAAATGCATTTACTAACCTGTGATAAAGAATAGAAAAAGGGACACACGTTGAGCTGATGTCAGTTTCACAACAGGAAGGTTTATTCTTCCTCTGTGCCCCAAAACGCTACTCGATACAACTGCGCGTAATGCGCCCTCTAGCGGCTGGATGTAGGATAGCATTTTAAATGACAGGTACAAAAATACAATCACAACAACAACTGGGCTGTTTTCCCCAGTTTAATTCTGATACTAGATTTTACTAGAAAGCTATTTTCAACTCTCTACAGATGTTATTGTGCAGCACGCAAGATCAACAGCGCACAATGTGCTTTGAGGTATCAACCAAGAAAGGTGTAGTTTGTGTCTGTGAACACCCGTATGTACACCTGTGTGCACACCTGTGTGCATCAGCACGCTTGTATTCAAAAGGTTTCTCCATGTAACGATCTGCTAGGGAGTGTGGGGAGCCATAGCCCCGTCCTCCACGGTATGAAGCAGGTATGGAGGAGATCCAGGCCCCAGACATCCAGAGGCCCCAGAGTACGAGGACCCAAGGAGGACCACCAGGGGGGCAACTGTGCCACCCTCCTGGGAAGAGCTGAGGAGAGCCCCAAACGAGACGTCACCCAGCAGACATGGAGCAGAGGCAAGAGGGGGTTGCAGTGACGTGCCCGCGTGCTCTGCCGGCAGACAGCTGCACAGGGGCCTGAGGGCACCCCACCCCCGAGAAGGGGCCCAGCCGGGCCACAGGCACCAGGCCCCACCAATCGGCCACCAGGAGTTAGTCGGTACATACATGAGCGCCCAGCTCCAGACACCAAGAACCACCAACACACCAACGTCTGAGGGCATCAGCCACTGGCAGGGAGTGTGGTGAGGGGAGATAAACTTCCATACCTCGGAGAACCTGAGATGTTCCCAGAGAGGTGGAGTCTAAGACCCAATCTGACACATAGACACAGACGAACAGGCGCACGCAGACACAAACAAGCATTCCCACCCCATATACACAAACAAATACTCAGCACTCACCCGACGTGGAGACAGACACAAATGTACACTGTACACACATTCACACTCCCCAAACATACTCTATATCCCAGGTCCAGGTACCCCCGCCCCCAGAGGGGCAAACCGTACCAAGACCCAGGAGATGTAACCCTTCTCTCTGGGGTGGAGGCAAGCAGACCGCCTCCTTATCTGCAGTAGCAGGGAGGCCCCGCATCCCAGACCCCAGCCCCGACGGTTAACAGAACGGGGGTGAGTGAAGACCCCAAACCTCCCTCTGCCCGCTCATATGTAGTGTTGCTGTGTGCTGTTCTAAAGTGCATTTAAAACACAGGAGGGCATGGTGCTTCCTGCACCCCAAGCCCTGCATGTGTGTGTGGGTGTGGTGGAGCGGGAAGAGGGAGGCAGCTGAGAATGGGGAGGGAAGAAAAGGAGGGGCAAGGGGCCCCTCCCTGGGGCCAGCTCCCCTGCTGACCCCAGTAGGCACTCCCATACTCTGGAACCCACCAGGGCAAGGGGGCCCAGGCCCATCTGGACCGGGCCAACCGCAGCACTACCGCCCCGCCCCACAGAGTCCGGGGCAGCCCACCCCACCCCACCGCAGAGAAAACTGCACCCACCCCATAATACAATACTGTGCCGATTTCTGAAACAAGCAGAGGTGATGTTGAGCAGTTTTGGAAGGGTTGGCTGAATTGAAAGACTGATTAGAGGAGAACTTTCTTACATGATGATGACCCCCAAAACCGGCAAAGCCAAGTAGAATACCACCAATCGTGATGGCTAAACCTCACAGGAGATGATAATCCCATCTCCTCCTGTCTCCTTCGAGTTGGCTTGGAGGGCTGTCTTGAATCATTGTTTTAAGGAGGGAGGGTTTAGCAAAAGCACATGAGAAGTGAAGGGACACCTTGAGGAATTATGCGCACAGTGGAGTTTGGTTGACTTAAAAGATGAGAGTGAGCTTTATTGTGACCGTGACGGTACAAACAGCAAAGGAGTTGGCAAGTGCAGAACCTAAGATTAACTAAACTGGAAAAACTAACACAAACAGACCTAAAATGGAGCCTCAGGGAATGACACAGGGAAATAACGCAGACCAGCAACAGGCAGGAGAACACACAGGGCTTAAATACTCACAGCAGTAATCAAGGGATGGGAAACAGGAGGGAAACACACCTGGAAGAAATCAGAGCTGATGAGACAGGGGAAACGTAAACTGAACACACTGACATCAGACATGGACCTTCAAAGTAAAACAGGAAAGTCAACGCACACGCAAAGATACAGACTCAGAGACGCGGACATTACACAGATACCTGACTACACTGGAACAGACACAGGCAGGGATGACTAGACACAGAACAGAGGGAGCACAGAATATCATAAGGGGCAAAGAGATCAAAACCTAGGACCTAGAATTACCAAAAGTAAAACACAGACAGCAATAACATCAGAGAAATAAATAATAAACTATTCAAATCACTGGGTCACAGACCCAGGACCATGACAGATGGCATATAACTGGCAACCCAGTGCTGATAAATTGTTTTTATGTTTTTGGCAAATGATAGATGTCAAAAGCTGCCAGTTCAGTGCTGGAAAAGTGAGCTGCTGTTTTTTGCAAACGAAGGTTAGGGAAGAGAGAACCTGGCAAACTGGCGCAAAAAGGATTTCTGCCGCATTTGCAAATAACGGATAGAGCTGGAGAACCTGGTGTCTTAGTGCCATAAAGAATCGCTGCTGCCTATCATATGGAAGTTAGATGTAAAGAGAAACTGGCATCCCAGTGATAGAAAAGCTTGCTACTGCGTTAGCGAATGAGAACCTGGCATCCCGGTGTTAGGAAGTATGCTGCTGCATATTGCAAAGGAATGATAGTAGAGCAAAGATGTTTTTGTTTTTGTTTTGTTTTTTGCAAACAATAGATGGCAGAGAACTAACATCCTGAAGGCAGACGGGTTCCCTGTTGGTTTTGCAACGATAGATGCAGAGAAACTGGCAACTCTTTGCCAAGAGCATGCTGCTGATTTTTGTGAAGGAGGGGAAGGGGGGACTGGCAACCCGGTGCCTTTAAAACAAAAAAAAAAAATCTATGCAGAGAAACAATGGCAATTTGGTGGTAGGAAGCAGGGCCTGTTTCAGAGCAATGTGAGTGGAGCTGTGAGCTTTGCTGGTGGGTAATCTTGCTGAATTTTGCAGAGATGATGAGTGGTCAGAGTTACTTCATAACTGGATTTAGCGGAGAGAAGACGACTGAATGGATCAATATAGCAGAACAAATTGTCGGGTGGCGAGAGAACTCCTAGAAAGTTAGAAAAGGAGCCAAAAGAAAGAAATGTTGATGGTAGTCTGTCAGGTCCTAACAGCCCCGTGTTGTTTTAACTGGTGAAAGCATCAATAACGTGTTTGCTCATATCCACATGCGATGTAAGACATTCACCTACACACACATAAATTCATTCACTCATCGTAGTGATATCTAAAAAGTTGGGCTTCCTACTTGTCTTTAGAGTGAACTTGAGAATTTTACTCTACAAAGTCAGAGGATCAGAAATCATTTGAAGGTTTCTGGACCTCTGAGACAAAGCTCCTTTTTCTCACTTTACTTCTGTGCCTTTTTCTCTCTTGGTTTTTATTTTCTTCTTTTTTTGTCTCATATCTAATTTTAAAGCTTAAAATCACTGACTGATGATGAGACAACTCTGCTCTGGATAAGCCCTTTGTTATATGTCCTGTAATTCTAAGGGGAAGTCTGTGGTCTGCAGTGGGTTTATTTGTTGGGTTTGTTTTTGATAAATAATGTAATGTGCCCTGTAATAACAGACTTTTAAATGTGCCTCATCCGACTGGCCTAGTTATCCTGTTCTTCCTTGGCAAACAATAAGAAATGCAAGTTGTTGTATAATTAGTGAAGAAGTGCCATTCAGATGTTTTCAGACAGTCTCCCAGCCACTGTTTAGGCCCACATGCTGAACAAGGACAAAACACCTGATTTTTATCGTCATGAAAAGCCTCCATTAAATGGTCTTTCCAAAATCATCTCTTTACTACTCTCCAGGAGGTACTGGACTTCTAGACTCTTCCTCTGCTGTGTTAACTTTGATTTAGCTCAAGGTTTCAGGTTTAAAAGCCTTTGGCTTCTCTGCAGCTGACTGAGGTTCAGCTTGTGTTGAAGCAGGAGGTGGGGGAGGGAGTTTCCTTTATCACCAGGCCTCCTTCAAAGAAAGGGTTCTGTAGGAATGAGAGGTTGGCATGGAGAGAAAAGGAGCTAAAGGTGTCATGGACTGGTATAACTGTTGAGTTGCAGTGTCTTTTTCTTCAAGGTTCAGAGAAACTTGCAGACATTAATTTCCAGGCACATTCTGTCTCTATGAGGCGACACAAAAAGGCTGAAGGCTGCGAGAGATAAAAGGAGGGAGCCAAATATACCTGCTAGCAAATAAAAGCCTGTTGGACCCCATGCTGTGACCACAGTGGCAGTTGGAATGGGTGGGAGTGGGTATGAATAGTAGGTGGTGTGTATCAGTGTGTATACTTGTGTAAATGTGCAGCTTCAGTCTTGTTTGTAGCTGAAGAAATGAGAAATGTGTGTGTGAACACTTTTGTGTAAATGAATTGGTCAGTGATTGTAACTTGCGCTTAGTTTGTACTTTCTTTCACCTGCTGTCCTACCTTACTCTTAGGTGCACATTAGATTTCTATTTTCTTTGAAATATTTTTTCCATTTGCTATTAGAATTCAGCCGGCGGCATGAAAATGCATGCTTTATGGTTGATCTGGAGTGACTGTTAGTACTTCATCCTGAACATTAACTGCAAATCTCTGACAAATTCCTCTAAATTCTCATTATTATAAGTAAGCAGAGCATTTGGTACACTGCTTCCCAGGAGTGTGGCTATAATGGAGCCACAAATATCTTTGCTCCTAGTTAATGTAATGCTGAAGGGCACTAAGGCACATGCGTTATCATTAGATACATATATCTTAATTAGATGTCTTTTAAATTGAGAATAACAAGAGATATGCAAGAAACGTCCTATTTGGCCAAACTTCATTCTCACATTTCCCCAGGACATGTTCCAGGAAATCACTCATTAGAATTTCTGTTGTGAAGGTGGAACAAAAGGATGAAGCACAGTGGAAACATGTCCACAACTTTGCTGTGCAAACTAATCACTGCTGGTTCTTTGACTGATGCAGTTTTATTATAAGCTGAGCTGGAATCTCATATGGAGCAAATTGTGATAACTTTATGACGATACATTTGGTAATGATGTGAACTCTGGTTGCAGAGACCCATACTCCTTTAAACTGCTCTTTACAAGTCTAATGAAACATATAAGAGATGTCAAGGACCGACAATGGTCAAAGTGAGCAATGACAACTTGGAAGTCAAGGGCCTTTAAAAAAGCTCATTTGCACATTAAATAATATTAGATTATTATTAAATCAGATTCATAATGAATAGAGTTGACCTCGTTACATGTTTGCATCTTCAAATATAATATATTGAAGCTCTCTTGGCTCTCGGCGAAGGTGGTCGCACTTTTCTCCTCTCCTCCTCTCCCTTATCTTCCCTGCTTAGCCTCTTGTGTCCTTGTCTAGTCTCGTGTTTTTTTGTGTTACTTTTCCCTGGAACACTCTCTCACAGTCTGTTCTCTAAAACCTAAAAGAGAATTATGGATTTGATCAACTGGTCCCTGAATGCTATTGACACCCTTTTCTCAACGAGAAATCTGGGCTCGGGTGAGCCTGAGTGTCCGGGTGGTACTTTCCCTGCCGGATACACGATGGACGGGTGGACAAACTGGAGGGTCGTGTGTCTGGCGGGACTGTCGACGCTGAAGATATCTACCTGTTCGGAACCATGATAACAGGGTTCTTGTTGATCGGAGCTGGCTTGGCCCTGGCTTATCAAAGATGAAAGAAAGCGGAATCGGCTGTTCCAACCCCCACAAGGCTGCCCGCTGGGATTGAAACGATGGGACGAGGCGCGACTTCTCAAAATGGGCTCATTGAATGCAGCACGGATAAGATCTTGGAGAAGCTTACGGCTGCCGTGAATACTCAGAATAACACCTCTGAGCGTAAGTTGGATCACATCTTGGAGCAGCTCACTGCGGTCGTGAGTTCTCAGAATCGGCTCTCTGAGCACAAGAATGACAACATCACGGAGCGCAAGTTTGATAACATCATGGAGAAGCTCACGGCTCTCCAATGGGAGATTGAGAGACCAGTGTCGGAGTGTTAAAGAACAGCTTTGAAATTCATATGAGCTGTTCGCACTAAAGAAAAACCACCATCATAATGCGGCTATCCCTTCGGCCCCAGCTGTGGGCTCAAGGCTGGCGCCGAACAACAACACCCTGATAACGACTGTGTTTAGACTGTTCCTCCCACTCCATGCAAGGCCACCTGGGTTGGCTGGTAGACTGTTTACTTAGCCTGGCAGGGAGAAGGACACTGCCTCAGCTGAACTCTGGACAGGCACACACATACACACACACTGATACACACTCACTCATCCCCCCCTCCCTTTCCAAACGCCTTCGATGCTTGTCCCCTCCCTCTGCAGGGCAACCTGCATGTGGAGAATAAAGCCTTGATTGATTGATTGATATAACAGTGAGGTGTTTTACACAGAACAGAACTGTAGGTCAAAGGTCATTCAAGACAGCAATGGCAAATTAATCTCAATTTATATGTTCAACTAATACTCGTCCACTTCTGTTAGGTAATCATGACTGGCTAATTTGTATGTCGACATGTAAATGGCTCTTTATGATGGGAGTGAGAACGAAACTGTGTGTGTGTCAGGCAGAGTAGGACCCAAACACAGGACTCTGAAAGTAGGATTTAAAACTCAGGAGCAGCTTCAATGCCGAGAACTGCCGAGAAAACAAACTTAAGTCAGGAGTAAATAACTGGACAAAAGGGCAGGAGAAGACTGAGACAATGTATCCACACACGATGATGAGGGAACAGGTGGGAACAAAGCTAACGACAGACGACACAGAGGAAGTGGAATTAGACAAGATGCACAGGAGATCGAAGACCACCAAAGTAAGAGAGGAAGTAACAAACTGATGACATGACTGAGAGACAGAAAACAAACACAGAGGCTGAAGGAACAGACAAAAGGTCATTATGTCACGGTCAGTAGTAGGACTCAGGCGCAGAGTTCAATACAAGGAACAACATTTATTTACAAAGTCACCAGGTGCAGATATATACAGTGGGGGAATAGCAGGGGTCCAAGGTCCAAAGGGAAAGTCCGGGAAGGGAATCAAATTCACTCTCACTCCTCTCTTCACAAAGGTTCACACGTCAGGTCGGTCACGGGTCCGGGGAAACTGTGCAGAGGGAAAGGTGGGTTACGCTAATGCAGAAAATCACAAGGACAATTCACAGAGCTAGAGATACACAAAGCTGAGGTTCACTAACGTGTCTCACACAATCATCCAGCGATGAGACTGTCTGCATCCCGGCCTTAAGTGTCCAACCCGCAATTGGAGCCTGATGAGACACAGGTGTGTGTGCGCCGGGAGGCAAGAGGAGAACGTACACAAAAACACATGTGGCCTGAGACGGGGACCATGACAGTTTAAAAACAACCCATCAAATAAATCAGGGAACTACAGGTAAAGAACTAATACCAGACTAGAACTAATACTAGAGCATTCATATTTATTAGCATTTCTAGAATCTTTGATTTGAAACTTTTCAAGACTGCTGAGCAATTTTAATGAAGTCTTTGATTCGTAATTATAAGCAATATTTTTTCCTTCACTCATTTAACATTTCTATGCAGCGTGACAGATGTTGTCTCTATTAGGACATTCTATAAAGTTTAGCTTCAAACACACCTTTTGAAAACATCACATCCAAACTGTTTTATTTATAAAGTAACAAATTACAAAAACAGTTGATTCAAGGTGGGTTATATTTGAAGGTAAAGGAACGGCAAGAATACAGAGAAAACCCAAACAATGGGAACTCTTGCTATGAGCAAGGACTTTTGGCGACAGTAGGAAGGAAAAACTCCCTTTTAACAGGAAGAAACCTCCAGCAGAACCAGGCTCAGGGATCTGCTGTGAAGCAGAAGGAGGCAGGATAAAAGACACACTGTGGAAGAGTATCAATGATTAAATACACAATTTCATACAGGCGATGAAACTGTAAGTGAAGAAGAAACACCCAGTGCATCATGGGAATCCCCCGGCAGCCTACACCTATTGCAGCATACAGTAACTAAGGGAGGATTCAGGGTCCCCTGATCCAGCCCTAACTACAGTGGGGCAAAAAAGTATTTAGTCAGCCACCGATTGTGCAAGTTCCCCCACCTAAAATGATGACAGAGGTCAGTAATTTGCACCAGAGGTACACTTCAACTGTGAGAGACAGAATGTGAAAAAAAAATCCATGAATCCACATGGTAGGATTTGTAAAGAATTTATTCGCAAATCAGGGTGGAAAATAAGTATTTGGTCAATAACAAAAATACAACTCAATACTTTGTAACATAACCTTTGTTGGCAATAACAGAGGTCAAACGTTTACTATAGGTCTTTACCAGGTTTGCACACACAGTAGCTGGTATTTTGGCCCATTCCTCCATGCAGATCTTCTCGAGAGCAGTGATGTTTTGGGGCTGTCGCCGAGCAACACGGACTTTCAACTCCCGCCACAGATTTTCTATGGGGTTGAGGTCTGGAGACTGGCTAGGCCACTCCAGGACTTTCAAATGCTTCTTACGGAGCCACTCCTTTGTTGCCCGGGCGGTGTGTTTTGGATCATTGTCATGTTGGAAGACCCAGCCTCGTTTTATCTTCAAAGTTCTCACTGATGGAAGGAGGTTTTGGCTCAAAATCTCACGATACATGGCCCCATTCATTCTGTCCTTAACACGGATCAGTCGTCCTGTCCCCTTGGCAGAAAAACAGCCCCATAGCATGATGTTTCCACCCCCATGCTTCACAGTAGGTATGGTGTTCTTGGGATGCAACTCAGTATTCTTCTTCCTCCAAACACGACGAGTTGAGTTTATACCAAAAAGTTCTACTTTGGTTTCATCTGACCACATGACATTCTCCCAATCCTCTGCTGTATCATCCATGTGCTCTCTGGCAAACTTCAGACGGGCCTGGACATGCACTGGCTTCAGCAGCGGAACACGTCTGGCACTGCGGGATTTGATTCCCTGCCGTTGTAGTGTGTTACTGATGGTGACCTTTGTTACTTTGGTCCCAGCTCTCTGCAGGTCATTCACCAGGTCCCCCCGTGTGGTTCTGGGATCTTTGCTCACCGTTCTCATGATCATTTTGACCCCACGGGATGAGATCTTGCGTGGAGCCCCAGATCGAGGGAGATTATCAGTGGTCTTGTATGTCTTCCATTTTCTGATGATTGCTCCCACAGTTGATTTTTTCACACCAAGCTGCTTGCCTATTGTAGATTCACTCTTCCCAGTCTGGTGCAGGTCTACAATACTTTTCCTGGTGTCCTTCGAAAGCTCTTTGGTCTTGGCCATGGCGGAGTTTGGAGTCTGACTGTTTGAGGCTGTGGACAGGTGTCTTTTATACAGATGATGAGTTCAAACAGGTGCCATTCATACAGGTAACGAGTGGGGGACAGAAAAGCTTCTTACAGAAGACGTTACAGGTCTGTGAGAGCCAGAGATTTTCCTTGTTTGAGGTGACCAAATACTTATTTTCCACCCTGATTTACGAATAAATTCTTTACAAATCCTACCATGTGGATTCATGGATTTTTTTTTCACATTCTGTCTCTCACAGTTGAAGTGTACCTCTGGTGCAAATTACTGACCTCTGTCATCATTTTAAGTGGGGGAACTTGCACAATCGGTGGCTGACTAAATACTTTTTTGCCCCACTGTATATGCTTTAGCAAAAAGGAAAGTTTGCAGCTCAAAGTAGAGATAGTGTCTGTCTCCTGAATCCACACTGGAAGCTGGTTCCACAGCAGCTGAAGGCTCTGCCTCCCACTCCTGAGACTGAGACATATCCTCTCCAGCTTACAGGTTATCTGCTTCAAGGTCTGGATTTGTAAGTTATACCAGAGAATAAAGCACTTAGAGGCTTTCTTTTTAGAGGACACAGTATTCAGAGTCTTACACCGTGAGGATGTAACACTATGAATGACATAATTAACCTCTGTGGGAGTTCAGGTAGCTGCTCTGCACTGTTTTCGGAGGCATCGAAGAAAACACAACATAGAAGAAATTATATTCTAAAACGTAATTAAAGCTTTCAGGGAGAAATTTGCTATGATAACATTTATTCCCAACTGCAGTTTAACCAGTTATTATAATTTTATTAGAATATTATTTAGAATCAGAATCAGAGAAACTTTATTAATCTCATAGGGAAACTGAGCTGTCATAGCAACAAATATACAACAAACAACAAGCATTCATATAAAATGAGTGTAAAAACAGAGATGTTGATAGTTAAATATTAAGATAAATAGATAAATACAAAGATATAGGTATAAATATAATATAAAAGGACAAGTATGTGTGCAAAATGATCAGAAAAAAAGAGGGTTTTCGGGGAATACTTTAAAATGTTCGGTTTCTGTGCTGTTTCAGTAAATACTTGCATTTTAAATTCATCCACAATAATGATTTTTATCTGAACTGAGCACGGAATGAGATGAAAAGTCTGAGAAATCAAATGCAAACTCGGAGTGACAGCCAGACTGATGATGGATAACAAATAAAACTGTTCTGTGAGTTTTCCAGTTAGGCTGGAGAAATCTAAGCATCAGGCTTTCAAATCATCTCAGTTTGGGCCTTTGGTTTTTTAATGAGAGGACGGTTCCTGCCACTCCTCCTCCTCAGCCTGTGCTCCCAGGAGTCTAGTACCTGCTCGGTTCAGCTCAGAATGGCTTGACTTGCTTCTTAGGGTTTTTCATTAGGTGGTAGGACTTTGTACCTGCTGCTTTTTTAGTAGCTGCTCAGCTCCGGTTCCAAGCAATATGTTGGCCACATTGCTTGAACAAACGCTTCCACATTGGGTATTACTTGATCGTACAGGAATGCAACAGAAACCGAGTCGAGTCCAGTTCAGTTGAGCCGAGTAGGTACTAGTGGAAAAGGGTGACTAGTATGAGGGGCTGCAGGGGGATGATAGATTATGCTTGTTTTAACCAGGTGTGTATAAGGCAGAATAAATCCATACAGTGCATCTGGGAAGGATTCACAGCTGTTTGGTGCTTTTACAGTCTCCTTCAAAAACAGGGTTAAATTCATTTTTCACCTCAAAATTCTACACAAGTTTAAAAGAGGTTTGCTTGAAATATTCACAAATTTATTCACAAAGCAACAAAATTAAGATATAACATATACATAAACACTGAGCTACTTTAAGAAGTAAAATGAAACTTTCACCATCACGAGTCACATCTCACAATGTCCAAGAGTCGTCTGGGCTGCAGAGATGAAACCAGACTGGTGCAGAGTTGTTCTCTACACAGAGATTCAATAGCACTAAAGATTACTGGTGAACATGAGCTGTGGTCTAACTGAGAGACAGAATCCTGACAGTGTCACAGCTTTTTGTTTAAAACCAGATTATTCAGCTCCAGAAATTTACCTTAGATTTTCCCTTAAACTTCAAGCGATACAAGAACCTGTGTAGGTAGTTTTTCCAATTGCATTCACCCACTACACACACACACACACACACACACACACACACACACACACACACACACACACAAACCAGCTGCCTAACTGGCTGTCAGACAGTGGAGGTAAATGGAACAAAGATGTGTTGTGAGCGTGACGATCAGCCCCCTCTGCCTGACCATCTGCAGCAGTCCGCGCTCAGCAGGAGGACGGGGAAATGAGGTCAGCTCCGCTTTTGAAGCCAGCAAGCTGCAGGCAGATGAGGCACCATGCCGGGACTGGAGGCTCACATGAAAGGCAATCAACCAAAATAGCCAAATATTGTTGGGACTGTAGCTCAGGCTGGGGGCTGACAAATTTAAGGCAGAGTGACTCATTTTGTCTTTGCTTACCTTTGATGTGACCTGTCAATAGTGAGTCCCAGTTTTATAAATATATAGACTTCTGTGCGTTTTCCCAGGTGACTGACTCTTGCGCACAATTACAGAGGGAGAAATCATCTCTTCATGAGCACATTCAGAGCTTCTGACTGACTCACAACCAGTTACTGCTCGTACGTTCTGCAGTCTGTGCTCTGTGTGTTGACCTCATGCTTTAAACTGCAGGGACCGCAGTTCAAAACGTAAGTTCCAGTTTAAAAACTCTATTTTTAATCCATATTCTTAGAATCCATAGAAAAACAGTGATCAAAACATTCCAGGCTTGAGCAGCAAAAGTCGACCTCCCCCATCACCCACTCATTCACAAAAATCCCCTCGGGCCGAGAACAGGTGATATAGTAATCACTACTACTATTACAGAAACCAAAGCTACGCCTATCCACAGCATTCCAGCCCCTATTTATTACATCCTTACAGTAATAATTACACATCCAACGCCATAACTCAAGCTATCAGAGGTGGGTTGAGTACCAAAAATTTGTACTCAAGTAAGAGTAGCATTACTTTAAAATATTATTACTCAAGTAAAAGTGAAAAGTAGTCGTCAAAAAAGTTACTCAAGTAAGAGTAAAAAAGTACTTGGAGAAAAGTAGCGAGTAACTGTTTGAAATGTCTGATTTATTTTTTAAATAAATGCTATCAGACAAACAAAAATAAATAAATACACAAATTTTACCATTTTCAAAAGGAATATATGTAAAAACATCAACAAAATAAGACACAACAATTCTAATTTCCAGATTTCAGTTTTTCACAACAAAGCTTTTTTCACCAATACCTGCAGTAAATAATATAAAAATATAAACAGTGCAAACAATTTCCAGTGACAAGATATGCTGTAAACTTTATATTCATCTTTGCTCCAAATGGCACAGCAGCCTCAGAGAAAACAGAACGAGGCATCTTCAACATATGTTCATACAAGGCAGCTCAGTTTACCATAAATTGTATGGGTGTGCATCTATTTCTGCATATTTAGCAAAAATGTGCCATTTCTTCACTCAGTGACGTGATGGTTCAGCTTCTGCAGCAGTTTGCTCTCAAGGTTCTTGCTGTGAAGCTGTGACTGTTTAGCAGTGAACAAGAGTCCTGCATGACTGAGAAGTCCTTCACAAGCTCCAGATGCAGGAAGAGCTGTATTGATTTTGATCGGCAGCTTCTTGATTTGAGGAAAGCCATGCAATATATCCACACCCCCAGTGAATGGACATGAAAGGTACCTCTCCAGCTCCCCTGCTTCTGGCTTTCCTGACCCAATGGATCCATCATCTTCATCGAATAGGCCGCTGTTTGTGCTGGCCTCATCCAGCTCTGTGTCTAGGTGATGTCTGATGAAGTGGAGACCTGTGGAAAGATGTAAGGTTTTCAAAAGAATTAGCTCTGGTCATTATAGTGCTGTATACACTGCCAAGCTGCGGATGTTTGGCAAGAAGATTTGATCACACTGGAGATGTTTTTACTAACTCTTGTAGAAAAACAAAATCTTGTCATTCATATCCCGCACAAACAGTTTGCAATGAATTCCAGATTACGTTTAAAATAAGAATGCGCGCTAAAAAGTTGGTTTGTTTTGGCTCTCACTGAAGACACCGACACTGAAGACATAGCTGTTCTTTTTTACTGCTTTTACGCGAAACATGTGAGGCCAAGGGTGTTCATCGTCTTCAGCTCTAGCATAGACGACTGGCTCTGCCATGTTTTCATGGGTTTCCTCTTTCCGTGTGTCTGCCACTTTGAAACGCTTGGGCCACTCTGCCCACCACAGTTTTAAACTGGTCATGTGACTGCATGGCCACATCTGATAAGAAAAATGTTACTGAAAACTACACTGGCGGCATGTTATCTAATGTGCTAAATAGGGATGGGTACCATGGCACCGGTTCTGACATAAACGGTAGTAACCAGACTGAAAAGCAGCGCACATTTCGGTGCTTTATTTCGGTGCTTTTTTTTCCTGAGCTGTGATACACTTTAGAGTCTAGCCAATCATTTTACGTTTCCAAGGATAGTAGGCGGGGCCAGGTACGTACGTTCTTTTAGAGCAGAGCTACAGATTAAAAATGCGCAAGGCGAAGCGGTCAAAGTCTGGCTGTACTTCACAGCAAAAGATGCAAACTCAGCAGCAACAAGTGCTTTAAGCTGATACTGTGATACTGTCAAAGGAGGTAACACCTCGAATCTGATGAAACACCTGGCGACGCGTAGCGTTTTTTTAAAAGCCCAGAAATGCACCGTATTTGATAGCTTGCTGCGAGACCTCACACCGAGCACATCTACTGCGGGTGTGGTGCCTGTTATCGGACCCAGAGTTAGCAACATCCCCCAAAAACCCGAAGAGGAGAGTCCTGGCCCCTAGCCCTGCCAGTGTAGCAGAAATGATGAGGATGATGATGCAGCAGCAGCCGTTCTTCTCTGCGTGAGTAGCTTAATGTTGTTCGTGTGTAATTCACGTTGAGTAGGCTAACCACGTTATTACATTAATGCAGGTAAGGTGAACTAGCAAACACCATCATAGCTACATGCGGCTGTCTTCCTGTTTGATGGCAGATACTCCCTTCACCCCGGCCAAAAAGGCTAAAATGACCAAAGAAAAAGTGGAAAACAGCTAAACATGAGAGGTTTTTGGACAAAGTTTGTGTTTTTTCCATTGTTTAAGCACTGCTTCCAGCCAAGAGTAATGCCATAAATGCCCCATAGCTGCAGAAAAGGCTAACATTGTTATCTTTTTACAACAAAACAGCTGACCACGAGAGGTTTTTGGACCAATTTTGTGTTCTCCATTCTTTAAGCACCATTTAAGCACCGTTTAAGCACCGGTTTGGCACCGGTATCGGATAAAACCTAAACGATACCCATACCCTTTTTTAAAAACGTAACGAGTCGAATTTTGCAAATGTTGCGGAGTAAAAGTACCGTTTCTTCTTTACAAATGTACTCAAGTAAAAGTAAAAAGTATCGTGCAAAAAAAATACTTTAAAAGTAAATTTTTTTCAAAAACTTACTTAAGTAAATGTAACGGAGTAAATGTAACTCGTTACTACCCACCTCTGCAAGCTATACACTTCATCACATCACAGACACCCAGTGAGACAACATAACATACTCCAAAGTCCACCAATTTTCTCTTTCTTCTCTTTTCTTCTGTCTGCACATGGTCAGTCAGTCATAGGCCAGAGGCTACCAGCACTTAGCTTAAATATAGTCAGTCTGTGATGTACATCTCATGACATTAAAGTCAATTCAAAGTTATTTATGTCACGGTGTGTCAAAATGTCATCGTCATGGGTCAGAGGCCTCCTGAAGAGGGCATATCTTTGTGACAGGTCTGCACACATGGCTGGTTGGGGTCCTAATAGAGACCTGATGTACAAGCCCCCTTTTGTCTGGCACAGCTCCTGTGACTCTACCAATGATCCAGGATCTGCGAGGTGCAGAGTCATCCACTATGAGGATCACATCTCCATGAACAAAGTTGCATTTAATCCTTCCCCATTTCTGGAAGTTGTGGCAAGTATTCTTTAGTCCATCTTTTCCAAAACAGGTCAGATATATATTGGACTTGTCTCCATCATTTACATGCGTGGAGATCATCCCTCCGGAACAGACATGGGTTGGACTTGAGAAGAAGGAGATGGTTTGGTGTTAAGGCTTCCAAATCCTTTGGATCGGTGGATTCCAGCGTAATGGGTCTACTGTTGAGGATTGACTCCACTTCACAAAGAGCAGTTTGGAGCCCTTCTTCGTCCAAATGCTGTGTCTGCAGAGTGGAATTAAGGACCTTTCTGACAGAACGAATCAACCGCTCCCATGCTCCGCCATGATGTGATCCAGTTGGAGGATTAAAGATCCATTTAACTCCCTTCAAGGATAATGCATCAGAGATCTTTTAATGATTCCACTCTTCCGTAGCTCGTCTCTGCTTGCGCTCCGCACCCACAAAGTTGGTCCCATTGTCAGAGCGCAGTTCTTGTACCTGACCTCGTCTTGCAATGCTTCACTTCAAATGGACCAAAATAGTCAAAGCTAAAAGGGGCTTTCTCAGGGGTCACTCTGCTTTCAGGCAAGTCAGCCATCTGCTGCTGGCCTGCAGCTCCATGAAACCTTCTACCAGCACCAGGAATCCAGTATTTTTGATGCAGCTTTGAGAGTATGTGGTTCCTTCCACCATGACCCACGTCTTTATGAATATGCT
Source organism: Aulonocara stuartgranti (assembly GCF_965226115.1). NCBI lineage: Eukaryota > Metazoa > Chordata > Actinopteri > Cichliformes > Cichlidae > Aulonocara > Aulonocara stuartgranti. The sequence goes on from NC_138959.1 coordinate 30,980,843, forward strand.
GTAGAATGAGATTAGAAATATGAAGCTCTTTAGCGATTATGACAGGATGCTTGGAATCTACTGACATGACTGCCCTACTGAGACGTCCGCCAACCCGCACCACATCATCCTCCAGAACAGGATTCAACTTATATATGTGGCTGCTTCGTTTCACAGACTCTCCCCTTTGGAGACAAGAAATTTCTTCCGCATATCTTTTCCTCTGACAGAACTTAATCATTTGCATCTCAGCATCCTCAATCTCTCCCACTGACAGAAAGCCATGCCAGAGCTCAACCTTATGTTAAGCACCTTCAGACTGAATTGTATCAGATGCAGACTGGAAATGTATTTTCCTGCGATGCAATAGCAATGTCTTGAACCTCAAAATCCAACCCATCACCCTGATGAGACGAGTCCAGGATGAGGCACGATGGATTAAAGGGGTCAGAGGATGATCATCATCATGTGCTTGTGGGACGTCAATGGCAGTAGATACCTTGGCTTCAGGATCTTCATGTGGAAGTTCTTTGCAAGTTTTCTGGGTTCACAGGCCAATTGCTCTCTGGCTGTGTAAGAAATGCAGGACCAGATATCCATTCAGTATCAGGCAAGGTCTGCAGGGTTATGTGTGGTCATCACATATTTCCATTGGGAGGCAGTGGAAGCCTTGAGGATTTCTGACACTCTGTTCGCCACAAAACACTGCTACCACTACTGCCATCAATTCCATGCAAGGGATTGTGACTGGTTTTAAAGGTGCCACCCTGGACTTTCCCATTATGAAGGAACTGTGTGTCTGTGAGTGACTGTCGTGCAGCAACAGTTAGGTAACAGCGCCTTCTCACTCGCATCTGCAAAGTGGTGCAACTGAGCAGTGGTCATCTCTCCATTCTGGCACAGATCTTGAAGGATCCTCTTGGCCGATGACAGGAGCAAGGAACCCCAGAGGGTCATAGAAGGAGCTTACTGTGGATATGATCCCTCTCCGAGTCAATGGCCTGTTTGGGATGGATATGCAGAACTTAAATGCATCTGACTGTAGGCACCACCTCACTACCAATGCTTGCTCAACAGGTAAAAGATCACAATCCAGGTCTAGGTCCTTAACTTCATTTGCTCTTTCCTCCTCGGGTATAACTGCCAGAATGCTGCAGCTATTAGTTATCCACTTTGTTAAGTGGAAGCCGCCCCTAGCGCAGATGTCTCTGAGATCTGAGTAAAGATTGATGACTTCTTCTTCAGAGCCTATTGAAGCAAGACAGTCATCCACATAAAAACTATTCAGAACGGTGTCAATCACCTGCTGGCTAAAGAATGCTTTGTTGCCCTCTGTGCATTTCTGCAGGGCATACACTCCGGATGACATCCAAAGGTTCTAGAGCTCTGGGCATATTCATGCCAATCAAAAGCTCCACACTGGCCTTAACTTCTGGCAAATGAACATGCTTCAAATGTGGCCAGTCATCCAGGTCCTGTTGATTTGGGATGTTACCAGTATCTACAGGCATTTTGTGCTGAGTGAAGAGGTCAGGCATATCACAGTACATGTCACTGTCCAATCCAGCAACTTCAAGTTCAGGTACAATGAAACTGTCCACCACTTTCTCCTGTCCCATGGTGCGCAGGACAATCTTTGTCCTCCTCCCAGCAACATTCAGCTTGTCCATAAGACCCATTGTAAAAAGGATGCTGAACTCCCTTGGTCCAGAAAGGCATATGTTTCCACCATTCTTTGACCTCTCTTTGATTTTACTTTAACTGGCACGATGGCAAGCTTACCGTCTTGTTCACCGGCTCCAGTAAGACCACTCTGGATTGTAACAGGAATGTTATCTGCCTCATTATCAGGTTTGGCTTTGTTCTTCTCCTTGTGGTGGATATGGAGTATACTTGCATGTTGGAGACCACAGATTTTACATGAAAGGCGTTTTCTGCATTCTTTGCTTATGTGCCCAGTGCACAAACAGCCATTCAGATGCCAGATGCTTATTTTTAAGAAACGAAATCTTCTCATTATGAGGTTTCTTATCAAGCAGAGCACATGACTCCAGTGTGTGTCCGCCTTTGCAGAAAAAACAAACCTTCACAGTACTGTGGCGATGTTGATCCCCTGTCTGATTCTGTCTCTCGACGTCAGAGACTGTTGTGGCAAAGCTACTTCCTTTAGCTCTTAGATATGGAGAACGTTTCCCTCCAATGCTGCCCTTGGCTGCTAGATGTGTTGCTGGAACGTCACACAGATTTCCAAAGACGGGATCTGTAGCAATTTTGACTTGACGCTCAAGGAAGGAAACAATGTCAACGAATGCAGCTCTGTGATGTTGCCTCTCCTGGATGTCACATGCTACTGTTCGCCATTTGTCTTATATGGCAGGCTTCTGATCACTTTGGCAGCCGTATTTAATTCAGAGAGATCATTCATCTCTTCCATTACATTGCAGCATCCATGTAGAAACAAACAATATGCCTGAAGAGGTTTTCCATCTTCCGATCTAATCAGTGGCCATGAGTGAACTTTGTTCAAATAAGCAGATGCAATCACATATCCGTTCCCAAAGTGCTCATACAGCAGAGTCTTTGCCTTTACATATCCAGCACTCCGACATATGTTGACAGCTTTTAACAAGTTCATTGGGCTGCCCCTTGGTGTACTGTGCAAGATATTGCAGGCAGTCGCCAGCATCACCAGTCTTTGCTTCTATGACCTGTTCAAATGAGCGCATAAAAGCCTGAAAATGTAAAGGATCGCAGTCAAAGGTTTGAATCTCCCTTTTGGGCAGTGAAGAAAGACTTTGCTGATGGACCAACATACAAGTTAATTCATTTTGTTTTTCCATAATGGACAACAGATTTTCATTGGCTACTGGATGAGCAGCTTGTGGCTTAGACAAAGGTGGAATTGGTCCAAAAGCGTCAGAAGGCCCCATAAGTCTGGTGCAGGCCTTTTCCTTTTGATATTCTGTTGCACTGTTTTTACTTGAAGCTCTGCATTCCCAGTGATTGCATTTCCTTTTGTAAGCGTCTGTGGAACAAAGGTCTCTGCATCCGCATTAAGAATTTCAAGGATGTTTCCCTTTGTTTTAAAATATGATTCCATTCCATTAGATTTCCGTGAAGCGACGCTCCGCATAGTGGATCCAGTTCTCAGCACGTTCACCTTTGCAACAGTTGCAGCTATATCTGCTTCCAGCTGAAGTTGTTCTTTCTTTCTCCTCAATTGTTCCTCCTGTTCTTCAAGAGAGTGTTTTTCTTTCAGCATAAGTTGACGTGCGAGCAAGGCGGCCATTTCAGCTTCTGCCCTGAGACGTGCAGATGAAGTAGATGATACTCTTGAGCTTGACCTACTGCCTTGATTTGACACACTGTCGGATGGCAACACGTCATCATTAACATTATTCGGAGGATTAAGAGATGATTGTGGTTCTTTTCCAGTATGCTCTCGCACCCCCATTTCTCCTCCCAGGGAAGTTTCCTGTGACTGTGCTTTGTTAGAAAGCCATAGCTTAACATCCTCCATAAACGCTTTATTGTATTTAGCGATTCTTGAGAACCATGTATTTTGTTTATCTTCCTCGTCAAATGAGATTAGAGAAAGCAGAGATTCATACAATGCACTGGCATCCTTAAACAGGTGTGTTAACTCATCAAACTGTGATTTAACTTGCGAATATTTATTATTTATATAACAGCAGTCAGTGCAAGGAGACAGAGACGATACAGCCATCAATAATGTGGTTTCTGTGCTATGATCAATTCTAAATCATATGTAAAAAGCACTTTTTGAGAATTTTTAAAATGAACGGAAGGAATTTCAACTGTAATTATCCAAAGCAGATGTTACATATGTAGCTAATAATCAGTCTAAATACTTACCAGCTGTTGTACGAGATGATACTTTTGTGGCATCTTCGAGGTGGCTGTGGTCTTTTCTTTTTCTCAAAAGTTCATGAAGCTAAAGGAATACAAGGGTCAACACAGCCATGACTATTTATCAGCCTGGCTGCTGTGCTGAGCAGCACCCTGGGGTTCTTCGTGTTTGCCTCCATCAGTGATGAATAGTAAACAGTCCCAGTTTTATTGAACTCGTTTTTAATAAGTAATAAATTATTTGCCAGGGTGGGTGAACGTCTGTGCTTTGCTGGCATGTGTTAGTGAATGGTCAGGAAGCTGACCCTCTCAGGGACCCTGCTCCTGCTATCATAGCCCTACACTGGGAGCCTGCAGCACTGTTAACAACATGATCTCTGTGGGATCAGCTGTAGGTAGCTGTTCCATTGACAGACAGAGCAATACTACTACTAATAATAATGGAATCACATCCTTCAAATAGTTACAGCACCTTCAGATAAACATTGACTGAAAAGAGTTTCCAGGACATCAGTGACCTCAGAGATGACCTGGACCCTCCAACCAGGCAATCAGGCAGTACCAGCGACAACTCTTCATGCTCGGTGTCAGCGTCTTTTCCACATACTGTGCTCCTGTAAAAAGAGGACGACAATGTGGAGATTGGACCCTGTCCTGAAAATAATAATCAGCAGTCTTTGAGATACTACGGAGCCCCGCAGGGGACATGGGAGAGAAAAAAATTAAGACGGACTTTGGCGAGATCTCGCAAAAGTTTTAGCCGCATTCTTCAGCCTACTACAGCCGGGAGGAACACCGCTTTCCCGGCACATCGTGCCTTGACCTCCCGGTCGGCTTCGAGCCGGCGTCCGAAGAATGCGGCTAAAACTTTTGCGAGATCCCGGGGCTCCGTAAGATAGAGATCGCACACACACACACACACGCACACACACACACACACACACACACACACACACACACACACACACACACACACACACACACCGATGTCCTGTACTGATGTGTGGTTTATAGTCCTACTGCCCAGTATTAGAGGAGCTTTCACTAAATTAACGTGACCAGAGGCTGGCTTACTTCTGTTTACAGTCCCGATGATTCGGCTGTCACAAAAATTACGGCCTGTAAAGAAGTCAAGTTTGTCTATAGCATCAATGACCTGACAATGAAATACATTTTTTACTTGCTTTTCTTCTGATTGAGTTGATTACCGGAAGTAGATTAATAAATAAAAATGTAACCCTGGTGCATACCACAGGATTCTATCTCTGCGTCTGCTCCACTTAATACAGAGCATTTGTCTTCACCATAGAGGCGTTACAGTAAAATGTGTAATCGATATGAGTTACACAATGAATCATCTCTTTGTTTACTTTCACACTGATGTGGGCAGATGTGTCTCTGATAAAGTCACACTTGTGTCCTTTTCAAACCTCAACCACGCAGGTTCATTCCCCAAAGATGAACCATCAAGGTTTTGGTGCCTGAACTGAACCCAGCTTCAAAGTAACTGAAGTGAAAGAAACAAAGAAAGCGTACAACTCTGAGGACGTGAATCGGTACATCCAGGGTTAAGTGAGTGAACCATTTAGTCACTAATTTGTATCACTAAAGCACATCTGTCCTAAGATGGCTGTAGCTCAGGAGGTAGAGCAGGCCACCTACTGATTGGAAGGTTGGTGCCCTGGCTCCTCCAGTCTGCATGTCAAGTGTCCTTGGCAAGATGCTAACCTCAAGTTGCTCTCCGATGCATCCATCAGATGTGAATGTACTTAGAAAGCACTAAGTACAGAGAAAGTTTATGTGAGAATGGGTGTGACTGGGTGAATGTGGCGTGTTGTATTGAGTGCTTTGAGGGTTCTGGGAGAGTAGAAAAGCGCTATATAAGAATCAGTCCATTTACCATAACCCTAAGCTACCATATTTTGTTGTTAGTGACATTGATCTTGAATCAGCGCTAGCTCTAACACGGCAGTCAACAAGTACGAGATGCACTGATGCACATCATCGTCTGACTTTCTGCTTTGCTCCTCTCTGGCACTCACCACAGCAGCAATGAGGACAAGCTGCTTCCCTTCGCATAAATATTGCGACGCTGTGGCTGACGGGCCGGCTCCGCCAGGAAGCAGGAGGAGCGGATGTGTGTGACACCCCGGTCATCTTCACGGTGCCAGTTTGGTGCCCTGAATCAGCTTCAAACATTCCCTCTGGGTCGAGCCCAGACCTGTTGTTGCCATCCCTCCACTCTTTCAGCAGAGAGATGCCCCTCCACCCTCTGCTCCCTGCCTCATCAGCTGACAGAGGAGGAGGGCTGGGCACTACGTTGCTGCCAGGCTGAAAATGCTGACATGAACAGGCTGGCATGCCTTCACCTGGAACAATCTCCCTATTCTCCTTTTGCATTTTTTTCTTCCTGCCTTTCATTTTCTGTTTAAACCACACGTTCAGCCAAAGACAAAAACAGAATATTTATAGAAACCAAATAAACTTTTTCTCTGTTTGTCCTTATTTCCCTCATTATCATTCGTTGCTTTTTTAGCCAGTTCCTGACCTGTTCAGTCACTCGTCCTTTATTAATCTTAGAAAAATAGAGAAGAACAATACATTTACTGCAACTAATTCACTCCACTTGAACTTTATTTATATATAGCATCAATTTACAGCATTAATAATATACATGCAGAACGTCAATGATTTGCTGTGGGGAGAAGGAACGCTTGTCTAACAGGAAGATGCATCCACCACAACGCGCCCACTGAGGGGCAGCCAGTAGGGGTTCAGGGGTCTCCCAGCAGCTGGAGCCAGAGGCAATATAACTAAGGGATGTTCAGGGGTCACCTGATCCAGCTCTAACCTATCAAAAGGAAAAGTTTGAAGTCAAATCCTGACGTGAGTGCTCTAACAGGGCTAATATGGTACTGTGAGGTTTTTAAGACTAATGGTGAGATAACTGTAGAAAAAAGAATCAGATGACGTGCCCAACAGAGTGAAGTTGACACAGACAGATGGAGCTCCACCATCACGAGCAGTGTTGGGTAAGTTACTTTAAAATAGTAACTTAGTTACATTACTAGTTACTTCTCTCAAAAGTAATTCAGTTACTTCAAGTTACTCGTTACTTTCAAAGTAACTAGTTACTAGGGAAAGTAACTTTGGTTTTACTCAGAATTCTCTTGTTAATGTGTTGCTCCCATAACTTTGCCAGTCTTCTAGCTTGCTTACTTGCCACAGTGCACTGTGCCACCTACCAACAGAAAGGAAAAGATAATGTGCATATTTCCACGAGAGAAATCCCACGCCTGGACCGTCATTGACTGCTGCCATGATTCTAGCCTACGTCACAGCGTCATGTGCACCTTTTACATCCAACACAAAAACTGCAGTCGTGGTGCTTTTGATTGTACTCAGAACTCAGAAATTCTGCCTTCTGAATAGGAAGATGTAGGTAACACCAGACTGCAGATGAGCTGCATACAGGGCTGGACTGGGACAGAAAATTGGCCCGGACATTTTGACTAGAGACCGGCCCACCATTATAGGAAAAATCATAAAGCCTTTGAATGAAAACAAACGCTGTTGTGACAGTGATGTTCACTGTTTTGATGGTATATATGCATCAGTCTATCAATCGTTTGTTGTAAGATTCAGATAATTATTTTTTAAAAGCTAGACATTTTAAATGAGAATAAGAAAGAAAAGTATTTCTTTGTGCCCCCCTCTCCCTGTTAATGCCCTACCTGCCCCCCTGGCAACACTTTGCTAGATCCGCCCCTGCACAGTCACCAGCTGTCAGCTACTTAGAAAAGGATCCTGGTGTTATTAGTCTCTCAGAAACAGTTCATAACTTCAACTCATTCATGTCACCTAAAAGGTAAACCTGTTTCTCCATCACAGCTCTGATGATCCAGTAAGGACATCTCCTGGTTTCATCTTCATGTTTTCCTCTCACCACATATCCAAACCGACATCATGACCAGCAGCTTTTTTGCAGCTGTGGCTCCAGCAAACATCAGCTGATACTATAAATTAATATTAAATAAATTCTAACAACAGCTGATCAAGCTTAAACGCGCTGCTGTTGTTTAGCGCGACATCCACTGGTTTCCTCTTTCTGGCGCAAAGTGAGCGATAAACAAACAAGAGAGCCGATCAGCTGATCATTGATCAGTTTTCATGATTGAAGTAGAAACGGTGCAGCGTAAACACAGAATAACTCCAGCTTTGTGTCTGTTTCATTGTAGCTGAATTACGGGACAAACTGTTCCTTTTCACCTCAATAAGAAACACGTAATATTTTCTCTGAATACCAGACGGGACGGTTGGCAACTCTAATAACTTATGAACAAAATAAAGTTCAACATCATTAACTTCATAGCATCACCCAGCTGTATAGAAACTCCGTCATGCTAGCTAGCACGCAGTACGGAAAAAGTCAGAATAACGAAAATAAACTCCACCTAAACTTGGTTCATATCTGACCCAGAGAGACTGCAGGTCATAACTTCTTACCTGAAGTTCAGTTCACACTTGGACCGGCAGCCGCCTCGGGTCTCTTTTCCTTCTGCGTCCCTTTTCCTTCATCCACCTGCTGGCCTCCACCACTTGCTAATGTTACTGAATCTGTGGAAGCCATAGCCACCACACGAAGTGACGAGTAACGACCCTATCTAAATCCCAGTAACGAGTAACGCGTTCCTGATTTTGGCATAATAACTAGTTACCGTGCTCGTTACCACAATAATAACGTTACTGTAACGCGTTACTTAATAACGCGTTAGTCCCAACACTGATCACGAGTATATCTCTTATGCTAACATCTTGTTGGAGGAAGTCCTCTGCTGCCTGTCCTGTAAGCGGAGCAGTGGTCAGGGGTAACTTAGTGACCTCTTCTCCACCGCAATTTGGTGCAGCCAATTACAGAGTTACACTATATTGTCAAAAACAGTCACTCGCCCATCCAAAACAGTGGATTCAGGGATTCCAATCACCTCCATGGACACAGGTGTATGAAATCAAGCACCGGGCCTTGCAAACTGCTCCTGCAAATGTGTGTGAAAGAATTCCTCGCTCTCAGGAGCTCACAGCATGGTACCGTGACAGGATGCCACCTGTGCAACAAGTACCACTGTGAAATTCCCTTACAACTAAATATTCCACACATAACTGTTAGTGGTGTTATAACAAAGTGGGAGCAATTAGGAAGGAGAGCAATGACAGCAGCCACGAACAATCAGAGGGGGGGTCAACTGATGCTGAGGCGCTTAATCCAGTTCAGTTTACAAATCACAACACAGTCGCCTCAAGGGGCTTTATATTGTAAGATCAAGACCCTGCAGTACACAGAAAAACCCAGCAATCATATGACCCCTATGAGCAGCACTTTGGCGACAGTGACAAGGAAAAACTCCCTTTTAACAGGAAGAAACCTCCAGCAGAACCAGGCTCGCCCCCGGGATGGGCGGGGCCATCTGCTGTGATTGGTTGGGGTGAGAGAAGGAAGACAGGATACAGACATGCTGTGGAAGAGAGACAGAGATTAATAACAGATATGATTCAATGCAGAGAGGTCTGTGATTGAAGAAGAAACACCCAGTGCATCATGGGAAACTTACACCTATTGCAGAATCATTAAGGTTCCCGATCCAACCCTAACTATGTGCTTTATCAAAGAGGAAAGTTTTCTCTGTCTCCTGAATCCAAACTGGAAGCTGGTTCCACAGAAGAGGGGCCTGAAAACTGAAGGCTCTGCCTCCCATTCTACTTTTAAATACTCTAGGAACAACAAGTAGGCCTGCAGAGCGAGAGCGAAGTGCTCTGATAGGGTGATATGTGTTCTTGCTGTAGCATTTAGGATCAACAGAGGTTGCCAACTTTCTGCATGTGGCATTTAGATTAGCTCAACAACAGTGCATTGAGAGCTTCATGGAATACGTTTCCATGGCGACCAGCACAGAATTCCTCGTTAACTTTTGTGTGTGAGGAAGAGTTGTTGAATCTGACACATACATGAGATTTCAACCAGCATAATCCATCCTTTAATTCCAGTTCCAATGGTCTTGTCACTGAGGCGGTGCAGCAGGACGAACACAGACACAGGTTATCCTCGGCCATCATGAAGGAACTTCATCAATGCTGTTTCTGTGCTACGGTGATCACTGACTGCCTCTGCAAATAATCACTCAGGTGATTTACAACAAGAACTGTTGAAATAAAAACGTCAGTCTGTGGTCACCTGACACAGCTGGATTTAGGGAAAAATGTACTTTTTGATACACCAAATAAATTTAGCTTTGTAACAAAAGAAAAAAGACTTATTATCAGAATTAGGACATCACAGGTTAGCATTTAATCTTTAGTTGATCAACTTGATGCAGAAAATGTTTTTACTGTCCTCTCTCCCTCTCTTATGTCTTTCTCGTCTCTGTGAGTGAAGTTAATGTTTCACCTTGTTTTGTTTGGGAAACCAGCCTTTGGTACAAGCTAGAAACACTTCCCCTGCAAAGCATGTGTGAAAGACCCAAACTGCCCTTACAGAGGTAAAACAACATAAAGGGACCTTGGTGGGAGTTTGTGTACAGGGAGTGCAGAATTATTAGGCAAATGAGTATTTTGTCCACTTCATCCTCTTCATGCATGTTGTCTTACTCCAAGCTGTATAGGCTCGAAAGCCTACTACCAATTAAGCATATTAGGTGATGTGCATCTCTGTAATGAGAAGGGGTGTGGTCTAATGACATCAACACCCTATATCAGGTGTGCATAATTATTAAGCAACGTCCTTTCCTTTGGCAAAATGGGTCAAAAGAAGGAGTTGACAGGCTCAGAAAAGTCAAAAATAGTGAGATATCTTGCAGAGGGATGCAGCAGTCTCAAAATTGCAAAGCTTCTGAAGCGTGATCATCGAACAATCAAGCGTTTCATTCAAAATAGTCAACAGGGTCGCAAGAAGCGTGTGGAAAAACCAAGGCGCAAAATAACTGCCCATGAACTGAGAAAAGTCAAGCGTGCAGCTGCCAAGATGCCACTTGCCACCAGTTTGGCCATATTTCAGAGCTGCAACATCACTGGAGTGCCCAAAAGCACAAGGTGTGCAATACTCAGAGACATGGCCAAGGTAAGAAAGGCTGAAAGACGACCACCACTGAACAAGACACACAAGCTGAAACGTCAAGACTGGGCCAAGAAATATCTCAAGACTGGTTTTTCTAAGGTTTTATGGACTGATGAAATGAGAGTGAGTCTTGATGGGCCAGATGGATGGGCCCGTGGCTGGATTGGTAAAGGGCAGAGAGCTCCAGTCCCACTCAGACGCCAGCAAGGTGGAGGTGGAGTACTGGTTTGGGCTGGTATCATCAAAGATGAGCTTGTGGGGCCTTTTCGGGTTGAGGATGGAGTCAAGCTCAACTCCCAGTCCTACTGCCAGTTTCTGGAAGACACCTTCTTCAAGCAGTGGTACAGGAAGAAGTCTGCATCCTTCAAGAAAAACATGATTTTCATGCAGGACAATGCTCCATCACACGCGTCCAAGTACTCCACAGCGTGGCTGCAAGAAAGGGTATAAAAGAAGAAAAACTAATGACATGGCCTCCTTGTTCACCTGATCTGAACCCCATTGAGAACCTGTGGTCCATCATCAAATGTGAGATTTACAAGGAGGGAAAACAGTACACCTCTCTGAACAGTGTCTGGGAGGCTGTGGTTGCTGCTGCACGCAATGTTGATGGTGAACAGATCAAAACACTGACAGAATCCATGGATGGCAGGCTTTTGAGTGTCCTTGCAAAGAAAGGTGGCTATATTGGTCGCTGATTTGTTTTTGTTTTGTTTTTGAATGTCAGAAATGTATATTTGTGAATGTGGAGATGTTATATTGGTGTCACTGGTAAAAATAAATAATTGAAATGGGTATATATTTGTTTTTTGTTAAGTTGCCTAATAATTATGCACAGTAATAGTCACCTGCACACACAGATATCCCCCTAAAATAGCTCAAACTAAAAACAAACTAAAAACTACTTCCAAAAACATTCAGCTTTGATATTAATGAGTTTTTTGGGTTCATTGAGAACATGGTTGTTGTTCAATAATAAAATTATTCCTCAGAAATACAACTTGCCTAATAATTCTGCGCTCCCTGTATACATACTACAATATGAAAGCTGTGTATAGAGCTTTGATTGTTATTGTTAGTTTATGAGCTGTAACACTGCACGTGTCTGCCGTACAGTCAAAGTACAGTAAGAGCTGAGTGTTGTTAGCAGATCTGTGTTGTCACATGCTCAGGAAGTGTGTGAAGATACACATATTTTGCACATACTGTTTGTGCATATCACGCACGTGTGTGTGTGTGTGTTTATCAGGCTGTTCGTTTGTTCCTTGTAGCCAAAGCAGTAGGAAACATGATTCTTACTTCCGTCTCACACCAGTGAGCAGGTGTGGGGGTCAGGCGCTTGGAGTGTGTGTGTGTGTGTGTACTGAGAGTTGCTATAGAATATATCGAGACATGGCGCTCAGTGGCATGGAACTGATTGCCCTGCCAAACCCTGACAATTACCATCCAGTCTCAGAGAGATCACCGCTCACACACACACACACACACACACACACACACACACACACACACGCGCATGCACACACACACACACACACACACACACACACACACACACACACACACACACACACACACACACGCACTCACACACACCTTCCAATTCCAGCCTTCAGTTTCTGTTCTCCTGCCCAGCACTCAGTGGTGTTTCTTGCGTACCCTGGCTGCTGTGTCTCACAGGGAGATGTGTAGCAGAAGCAAATACTGTGAAGCGCATTTCTACAAACTACTTGTGAAGCTTTTCCCTCAATGCACAGCAGTCCCAAAGCTGGGAAAATGGCAAGATTGGATACAGAGGCTGCAGGTGCTCTCTGTGGGCTAACTGTGCTCTGCTCTCAGAACATTCTTAATGACAGTTAAAGGTACAATCCAACTGCCAACCTAATAAAGACTCTGAGCTTTTGAAGTTATCCAAATATGCTTATGGCATCAAATTTAACCGTCACCCTGACAGGGATGGCAAAAGCAGAACCTGGAGGTATATTTTTTATCATGTTTCAGTTTAATAAAAAATCGTGATTTATGACATTGTCAAAATCAGTTTGGTCTTCTTTGTTTATTCTGTGAGATGAGAAAAGGAGAAAGTGGAAAAAGAAGGAAACACAAAGACAAAATCCTCTTTAAGAGGAAGAGGAAGCACCTTCCATGACTGCTACTGTTTAATTATAAATGCCAGCAGCACTGCAGGGCTACAGTCCAGGACCACCACCCATACAGCACCACAACTGCACCTTCAGTCTGCTGGATCACTGCTTTAATTTTGAAAGGGTCCTCTTCAGTGGGGCGAGGTCTCATGTGTTTGTTTTAATCTTTGTTCTTTTAAAAAAATCTTTCTGAACACTCAGAATACTGTTTATTATATAACGCTCTACCAACATGCTACACAAGTATTTATTAAGTACAAAATCATTTATGAAGGACAAAACGTTGTAGCAGTTAGTTTCCATTGACCCATCACTCTGAAATATCGGATGTGACTGGGTTTAAGCTTTAATCACATTTGTGTAATTATTACCTTTAATAGCTGAAAGCTCAAGGCTGTTTCAGCCTCGAGCTTTCAGCTCTGTAATATTAAAGATATTTCTGATACACATGTATGTGAGCCCCTGATTAAAACATTGGGTGGAGCTTTAATCAGAGTCTTCTTCCTGCTGCCATGTGATACTGATAATTTATATTAAAGATGTTATTTATACAACTGTAAGTGCTTACACAGGACACAGGATTCAGTAATGACAGGCGGAGTCACCACACTGAGTGTGGGCTGTAACAGCAACTACGATTCAAACACTGCAGCCGACTACAGGCTGAGTGAATACAGAGGACTAAGGCCCCGACATAGAAGCTGGTGTGTTGTAAGCGACCTGAATATAGTTTAGCATTTATGGCAGTGGTAGCCACTCAGCATCTGCTAATGCACCGTGCACCGCCGGTGCCTTTTAAATGTTCGCCAGTAACAAGCTGGATGGTCCCTTTATGGTTTATTGAGCAGCACGTTGCTGTTGTTCCATGATGGATGCTTTCAGGGTGTATGCGTGTTCTCCAGAAGCTTGGTATCATCGTCAGTTCTCACAGCACCATCACACAAACCCTAAAATGAGAGAATGGCGTGCCAGAGGAGTCGGATTTTCTTGATTGACGTTCTTGTATCTGTGTCAGAGTGTCTCCATGTACTCAGCTGATTTGTGTCTTCAAAAAGCAGAACAGTGTCTGCAGCTTTGAGGGACATTCTTTGAAGGATTTGAATACTTTACTTCATTAGTGAGTCTCCACAAAACTCCCTGAGTATGACTGAAAACACACACAGAATATATGAACGTGCTTTTCTTTGGATGCCGGCTGAAAAGTCTTCGCTGTGTTTGTCGTTAGCATGACTGAGGACTGTCCAGATGCTGGAAGTTAGTTAGCTGCAGCCTTCAGAGGGAGATCCAGAGCTTCAGCCTCAATGGTGGGAGTGAGAGGACTATTTTCCTGACTAGGTGCTGTTTTGTGTGCAGAGAGGAGGCAGTGTAGTGGCCCTGTGATGGCACTGTTCACTCCACGACCCAGGAGCAATTTAGAGTTTCCAATTAACCTAGCTCCACTAACTGCATGTCTCTAGACTGTGGGAGGAAGCCGGAGTACCCGGGAGAACCCACACAAACACAGGGAGAACATGCAAACTCCACACAGAAAGACAGCCTGATGGTGGAACTGAACTCTGGACCTTCTTGCTGTGAGGCAACACTGCTAACCACCGTGCTGCCCATAAAGCAAGTGTGCAATAACAAACGGGCATATTTACACCTCTACTTAGTTCTATAAACATGTAGAACTTTCACTATTTATTTATTCTGCAATACTTTTTTGGCTGTCTGACTTCAGCTGATGAGAAAAAGAGAAAGATGAAACTGAAGGACGGAATGGCAGTGAGCTGCATCTCTCTGTTGCTCAGTTGGATCTGTGTTTCTGCCACTCGCTGAGAACAATCTCTTTTTTTTAGAGCAGTGTTCCTGTTGTTCTCATGTGCACTTCGTCTAAAGCTGTAAGCTTTTTGATTTACTGTTGGAAAAATATCCGAGGAACGTGCAAAACAGTTCTATAGGAGAGGTTGAAGGAAAAATGGCTGAAGTGCTCATGGCGACCTCTGTGGAGACAATCAAAAACAGAGATTGTGTTGACGGGGTCATATTTCTGCTGCTCATTTCTCCTTTCCTCACCTTCCTTCTCCCACTGGAAATAGAAGACAACTTTATTAACCCGGGACTGATTTATTCGGAGATGCATTTCATTTGGGAAGTGGGTGCTTGTTTTTTAAAAGGACAGGAGCGCCATCATTCTTTTGAATCTCTTGTTGTGTGTTTTTTCTTTTCTTCTCTGCACCTCTTTCTCTCCCTCTGTCTCACTTGTCATTTTTTTCTGGTGGATGGTGAGAATAAATCAACCAAGCTGTCATAAAGCTGCTTTTACCTTGCTGTTTCCCAAACCGGAGGAGTGGAGTACCTACTCCATCAAAGTTATTACTCAGTCAAAGTGTGTGGAGCTTACACTCCATGTGACCCACTCCAAACGACATCTGAGGGTCTTCAAAACGCCATAAAGTCTTCTTTAGAGAGTTAAAGAACCTGAAACAACGGATGAACCTGCACACTATAAATCTGTCCCTCACATTAAAGCACTCTCTGTAACATGTTGATGATTTATGAGCTGAGAGCTAGTCTGCCATCGTGTGTTGTTTGGTGCAGTGGCCACCTTCGTGTGATGTACTGGTGCCTTTTTGCTGCTGATTCTCGGGTAGCTCATTGATGTGATGTGGTTTCTCCTCTTAGCTCGTTGTCATGCTGACAGATACATTCTGGTCTCTCCTCGTCTCGTGCCACTCTGGTGCCACTGGTGAAACCAAGAATGACATGAGCTTCATGTTTTCTTCATTTTTTGATGATTTGATGAACTTGCCTTGTTTGTTTCAGAAGCATCGCCAGGTTTTCCTTTGAGTACCAAACCGCTCTCTAAGTGAACGAGCAGGTTTGTTAATGTGAAAAGTGTTCACATCTTTGCTTTGCCTCAAAACTGATTACTGGCTTAAACACTAGCTCTGCATGACTAATCAGTGTTAGAAACTAACATTAGTGTAAGCAGTGTTTTTGAATTCTTTAGGACAGAAAAATCCGGAAAGTGTGTGCACAAAACTGGAAATAGTTTGCATTCTTCAACCAATCACAGCAGATGGCTCTGCCCCTCCCTGAGCCTGGTTCTGCTGGAGGTTTCTTCCTGTTAAAAGGGAGTTTTTCCTTCCCACTGTCGCCAAAGTGCTTGCTCATAGGGGGTCATATGATTGTTGGGTTTTTCTCTGTATGTGTTAGGTCTACCTTACAATATAAAGCACCTTGAGGCGACTGTTGTTTTGACTTGGTGCTGTATGAATAAAGTTTAATTGAATTATTTTTGGACTTGTTTTGCGAAATTTTGTAACAGTAACAGTGCACGAGCAGAAAAAAACAAGTACTTATGAACACACATGTGGCCAACCGACTGTTGTTCACGAGATCCTTTCTCTCTCTCTCACACACACACACACACACACACACACACACACACACACACACACACACGCACGCACGCACGCACACACACACACACACACGCACGCACGCACGCACACACACACACACACACACACACACACACACACACACACATTAGAGTTTCATACAGTAATCAATAAGAAAGACTCATTACTGTGTTGTCACACACTGCTCTCTCTTCATTTATGCTTTGGCTCATCTTACCACTGCTGCTTCCTCTGTTGTATTGATTCACATCACGACTGAATGTTTTGTTGCAATGATGAACAACTGCTGCATATTAGACATACAAAGTGTAACCATAGTTCATGTGTTTCAGTGCTGATAAATCTCCCAGTATTTCCAGTGTGCAGCTGTAATATCGGTTCCTGGCCCCAGGATTAGACAGAGGGGCTGCTCACAGTGTGAAAGTGTCACTTTGTCTGCCCTTTAGTTCAGGTTTGTGTCCAAAACCTGATCTAATCTTGAGCTTCATGAGAGTCATATTGTTATGGAACTGCATGTATAAGCTATATATGATGACAGGAGGTCAGGTTTTGGTTTTCCATGCCCCTCTGATGGACTCATGCTCCTTGCTGTGCAAACCCCTTTAAAAATATCCACCTGCCTCTTTTTACATTTTAAATCTTTCTTTCTTTTTCTTTGTCCTTCTTTGTTTGTCCACATCTAGTTAGGAGGAAATCGTGATTCCTCTTCTTCTTATAATGAAAGCAACAGTGATGGGCAACATAAATCTGGGCACATGGAGGCACACTCTGCTAAATTTATGAAACTATTATTGCTACATTATTTCATTTTTGCCACCAGCACGGTCTTTCCTAATGTGCAGTTTTATTTGAAACTTCAGGTTGAACTGGAACACAGTTTCATGTCGTATGAGTGAAATGTGTGTGTCAGCAGGGTGCCAGCCTGAGCATCTTTATGCAGCAGACGAGTACACTCTGCAGACACACACACTCGCACACACTCACACACATGCATGTTATTATGTTGCAGAACTTGTAGAGACTTTTCTAAACAGCTCCAGCCCAAACCTCATTAAGGGAAGCTGCATCCACAACATGTGGTGCTTGTGCAATAACTTGTAAACAAATTAAAAATGAAATTGCACCTACAGGCTTTGAAGCCACATATGCATTTTAATTTGTAGGCCTCCAATTTTTTTATTAAGAAGTGTTGTCCCTCTATGAGCTCTGTGAAACTGATATTCTCAATAACTGCAGATTACGTTGTTGTGCAGGATTACAGTGCAGCAGAAAAATGCTTTGACTTGACATCTTCACTTTGTACAGCGACAAATGATGCTGGACGATGTTTGCAAATCTCTTTAACCATTTGGTGTACCTCACAATCATTGTTGGTCACAGGAAATAGTCACCACCGAATGCACCTTCAGTGCAGCTGATTCTGAGTTTTGCATGCTTTTCAGTAAGCTGTAAGCTCTAACAGTCCTCCTTGTGCTGCTCATTACAGTGTGAATGTGATGCCTACAGGTCTTCAGTGAGCTACAGGAAGAAACAAAGGTTCAATGTTGTGAATCTCAGCTGTGCACTTGTTGCTAGTTTACTGTAAGGAAAACTTAAAAGGATGAGAACAGAGACGCTGACCGTGGTCACGACAGCATTGAGCCAGGCCTCAGTGAAGTCATAATGCTTAATACAAAAAACTGTCAAACTGTTTTGAGCAGTTGTTTGGTTTCTGACACAGCTTTGATGCTGAGGAGCACATCCACATACTGGAGACAGAGCAGGAACGTTTGCACTAAACTTTAAAGCACAATCTCAGTTTTTAGGATTGTCCACAGATGGATCCAAGTAAACAGTCACAGAATGTCAAGTTCAGCAATAACGTGGTGAGAGAGGTGTGCAGGCACACTGATGTCCACACGGATCCTTGCACTCACCATCTGATGAAGGAATTTAATTCAGATCCAGATGGACTTGTGGAAACATAATGAAGTCGCTCTGAATGGAAAGGCCCCAGAGTATCTGTCTGACTTGCTGCAGTCTCATAGGCCTCCTAGAGCTCTTAGATCAGGTGATCTTTTGCTCTTGGCTACACCAAAGTCGCCCGATCACGACCGCAAACGCCCGGTCGGTCGCGGCGCCTAAATTGTGGAATGATTTACCTCTCCACATTGGAAAGGCCCCTGCCTCTCACCCCCATTCTCTGCGACCTGCTGGAGCGGGGGGGCTAGGAGGAGGAGTTGGCCGTCCGACTGCGGTCTGGAGTGTGGAGCCTTCCTGCTGCTGCGGAGTCGGGGCGGTCTGCCTCCCCCCACCGCAGGGAAAAGGGAAACACCACCTGGGTCTGGGTGCAGTTCCCCCCTCCAGGGGCGGGGGCACCTAGACCCGGTTTGTAGAGTACGCTTGGGGAGTGTGATCGTGTGTACAACGTCTCTTTATGTCTGTCTCCACGTTGGTTGAGTGTGGAGTAAGTGCATATGAGAGCATGAGGGTGGGAATGGATGTTTGTGTCTGTGTGTGCCTGTATGTCTGTGTCTATATGTCAGGTTGGGTATCAGACGCCACCTCTCTGGGGACACCTCAGGCCCTCCAAGGTTTGGAGGCCTATCTCCCCCTACCACCACTTCCCCTGCCAGTGGCGGACTCCCTCAGACATCGGTGCGTTGGTGGTTCTTTGTGTCCGGGGATGGGCGTCCAGGTACACACCGGCTCACTCCTTGGCGGCCGCTTATCGGGGCCTGGAGCCTGGGGCTCGCTCGGGCCACTTCGGAGGTGGGGTGCCCCCGGCCTCTCGGCCTGGGGCTCGGTCACTCAGGCACAGCTGGCTGCCGGCGGAGCTCACGGGCGCGTCACTGCAACTCCCCCTGGCTTCTGCTCCACGGCTGCTGAGTGAGCCCTCATCTGGGACTCTCCTCAGCTCTTTCTGGGACAGTGGCGCGGCTGCCCCTCTGTTGGTCTTCCTTGGTCTCTTGTGTTCTGGGGGCCTCTGGATGTCTGGAGTTTTGATCTCCTCCATACCTGCTTCATGCCCTGGAGGACGGGGCTGTGGCCCCCCCACACTCTCTATCAGATCATTACATGAAGGAACCTTTTAAAAAACAAAAAACAAGCGCGTCCATGCTCACAGGTGTACACACGGGTGATCACACCCACAAACTACACCCTTTTTGGCTCCTACCTCAAAGCACACTGTGTTCTGTTGATCTTATGTGCTGCACAATAATGTTTAATATTTAGTATTTACTGTCATATTCCCATATATCATTGTGATGTTGTTTATTCTATTACTCTTGTTCTCTTCTGCTTGCTTTCTTTTTTCTTTCTCAGCAGGTGATCCAGGTGATTGATATATGCATTTTTTTTTTCTCTGCCCGTTCTGTTGGTTTTTGTCTTTTGCCCTTCTCCCCCGTCCCTCTTCTCAGCTGTTTCTCTTTCCCTCTCTCTTTCTCCCCTTCTTTCCCCCAGTCAAGTCTGTCCCGTATTCAGTAAGTGAAAATAAAATAAACAATAAAAGGTGAATCAAATGGACCATTAAGGCAAGGCTGGGATGGTCAATTTGGTAAAGTAAATCCGTTGGGCATCTTTCTTTGCCTTTAGACAACAATTCTGATGCAAAAGAGCCAAACGGGACAGGCAAAAAAAAAAAGAAAAAAAAGAAAAAAAAAGGAAAGGCCCCTGCCCTCAATCTTTTTAAATCCTATCTCAAAACACATTTTTACTCATTGGCTATCAACACAGCATGACAGTTATTTATTTACTTATTTATCTGTTACTTGGTATTTGGTATTTTGTATTGATGCTATTTTTGTTGCATTAATTTTATTGTGTAATTTCTATCTTTGTACAGCACTTTGGCCAACACTTTTGTTGCAATTAAATGTGTTATATAAATAAATAAACGAACGAAAAGCCATATCCCAAACCTGCTCATGCTAATAAACATTTTTTCAGAGACCGTAATTCAATTCAGCTTTATTAACACAGCGCCAAATCACAACAGCAGTCTTCTCAAGGTGCTTTATATTGTAAGGCAGACCCTACAATAATACATGCAGAGACAAGCCCAACAATCACATGACCCCTTCCTGTTAAAACTCCCTTTTCCCAGGAAGAAACCTCCGACAGAACCAGGGACTTTTTAGGCCATCCTGACAGTGATGAAAAACTAGTTCATGCATTTATTACTTCCAGGCTGGACGACTGTAATTCATTATTATCAGGAAGTCCTAAAAACTCCCTGAAAAGCATTCAGTTAATCCAAAATGCTGCAGCAAGAGTCCTGACAGGGACTAGAAAGAAAGAGCAGATTTCTCCTGTTTTGGCTTCCTGTTAAATCCAGAATTCAAAATCCTGCTCCTCACATACAAGGTCTTAAATAATCAGGCCCCATCTTATCTTAATGACCTTGTAGTACCATATCACCCTTTTAGAGCACTTCGCTCTCGCTCTGCAGGCCTACTTGTTGTTCCTAGAGTATTTAAAAGTAGAATGGGAGGCAGAGCCTTCAGTTTTCAGGCCCCTCTTCTGTGGAACCAGCTTCCAGTTTGGATTCAGGAGACAGACACTATCTCTACTTTCAAGATTAGGCTTCAAACTTTCCTTTTTGCTAAAGCATATAGTTAGGGCTGGACCAGGTGACCCTGAACCCTCCCTTAGTTATGCTGCAATAGACGTAGGCTGCCGGCGATTCCCATGATGCACTGGGTGTTAATAGACCTCTCTGCATGTGATCATTAGTTATTATTAACCTCTGTCTCTCTTCTACAGCATGTCTTTATACTGTCTTCCTTCTCTCACCCCAACCAATCACAGCAGATGGCCCCGCCCCTCCCTGAGCCTGGTTCTGTTGGAGGTTTCTTCCTGTTAAAAGGGAGTTTTTCCTTCCCACTGTCGCCAAAGTGCTTGCTCATAGGGGGTCATAGGATTGTTGGGTTTTTCTCTGTATGTATTATTGTAGGGTCTACCTTACAATATAAAACGCCTTGAGGAGACTGTTGTTGTGATTTGGCGCTGTGTAAATAAAGTTGAATTGAATAATAATAATAGATTGGATTTATATAGCGCTTTTTCAAGGCACCCAGAGCGCTTTACAATACCACTATTCATTCATTCTCACATTCACACACTGGTGGAGGCAGCTACAGTTGTAGCCACAGCTGCCCTGGGGCAGACTGACAGAAGCGAGGCTGCCATCGGCCCCTCTGGCCAACACCAGTAGGCAAGTAGGGTAAAGTGTCTTGCCCAAGGACATAACAACCAGGACAGAGAGCCCGGGAATCGAACCAGCGACCTTCCGGTTACAGATGCGATTCCCAACCCCCTGAGCCACAGCTGTTACTTATAAAGTAATAGCTGTCACCTTCCCCTAAAGTCTCAGCATTTCCTGATATCTTATAAATAATTCTGTTCAACAGGTCTTTGCAGTGCAGAAGAAAAGAAATACATTTGGCAAAATACAATCTTGAAACCATTCAGCATTCTCTGGCCAGCTTAATGAACCTGGTGTAGTGACACACTGTGGCTTATGTCAGTACTAAGATGCTCTTTAGATTTAAATTGAACTTCAAATGTAAAGAATTTCCCAAATATGGGAACGATAAAGTGTTTATCTTTACTGAGAGCTAATAATCACCCATCTGTTACATGAACACCAAATGTGCAAAGGTTTGTTATGAACATTTGCAGGCTTATTAAGTCCAGATGAGCCTGGTTTCCCTGCATGCAGACAGGCTCTCAGCCGTTTTAGCAGCCACTCTGTAATGGGACCCTGCTGAACTGTCACCACTCAGTGAGTGAGCACAGTGCATAGCTTTATAAAACAGCACATGTGGAGAGTATAGATGGTCTTTCATTCCACTGTAGCTTTAAGTTAATGCTATATGAAAAACACAATGTAAACTATCACAGATAAGACTCACACTTTGTCATCTGAATGTCTGCTAACTAAGCACATAGATGCCAGGACTGCACACCAGAGTAACAGGGTGTCTGACACAGGGCACTGGCTGGCAGACTAAGACGAACACACAGGGTGAACTCACTCACCCTGCAGTGCACAGATGGACACATGGACAGGCCTTCAATGACCAACGGTCTCCGAGGACAAACTGATTGCCCATTTGCAGCCGTGTGCACACACACCAGACACAGCCACAATCACAGGCTTTGACACACAGTCACTGAGTGGGCTGTTTTGGGACATTCGGTCTTTACAGATGGACTTGCAGTGCCATTAGGAGACATGGAGAGACATGGCATCATTAATAATACAGCCAAAAGCCTGCTCAAAGGACCTGGGTTTACCATTAACAAGCTGCCAAGATGGCACACACACACACACATGCAGTGGTTGGATACACACTCCCTACTGTATGACACTTTAGCTCTCATAATGTCAGGTAGGATTTAGATATTTTTTTGTAAATATCGCACACACACACACACACACACACACACACACACACACACACACACACACACACACACACACACACATCATCATCATCATCATCATTCTCGTCATCACCATGTAGCTCCTACAGGCAGCAGATGGTGTGGTGGCCATCAGGTACAGTAGCAGCCTCCTGACAGCTCTTACCGTTACAGCATGCTAACTGCTATCAGTCAAGACAGCACCTCACTATATTCAGAGGCACGGTTCATACCTTTGTCTGTGCCATATTGGTGTGTATGTGTTAAGACTGCACGACAGAAAGTAGAAGGCAATGACAAAGCTTTCCCTGTCATTACATTAACTCCAGTTCTGCAGCAAACATCCTGTGCTGAGTAATAAGAAAACAAGAACTTAGAGAACAAGATCCACATTGTTCCAGGTGCTCATTAGTGTCCAGCTGCATGTCTGCCTATTGTGTATATGTCAGTGTTGGATTTCTCATGATAACACACATTCTCGTGTGGTAAAAGCTGGTATTTTCCAGCTAGGACCTAGACATGGTGTTTAAGTAGCAAAGGATGACTTGGATTGTCAAAAACAAGGCAGTTAATGTAGGCGAGGCTGTAGGTGGCCAAATGAATACTGTTACATGAAGAAAACTCTGGTTCAGCACACACACACACACACACACACTGTGTGTGCTGTTCCTACGACTGGACAGGGATCTCAGATGCTGTTCCTGAAAGTCCAAAAACCAAAACCCAGCAGCAAGAAGCAAGTCCATGGTGAAAACAGCTCTGAAGGCAAAAAAACAGTTCAGGTGGCCGGCCAAGTGACCAACGGCAGGGACGGAGCAGGTCTGGAGGCTGACCACGGGCCAGCAGTAACTCACAGCGCCCTGACAGAGGTGGAGAACTCTCTCGGGGGACTTGGCAGGTGGCAGGGTGGAAGCCACAGGTGGCTGAGCAGGCTGTGCCTCAGCCAGCCTCACCCTGGGAACCAGAACTGGTCCCGGGTGGACCGGACGCCAGTCACTCCCACCTTAGGAGCATGTACAGATGCAAGAGTAGGCTGGGTCACGGCTCCCCTCACCCCTCACACAACTCAGGGAACAGATATGGATGCAGAAACCAGCAAAGCAAAGCCTCAGCCCTGGCCACCCTCACCTGAGGCACCGGTATGGGTGCAGGGAAGGCCGGAGCACTGCTGCCCTGGGAACAGGGCTACGTGGAGTAGCAGACTTGGTCAGCACAGGTGAAAGTGTTCGGATGGACCCGGGGTGAGAAATATGAGTCTCTGGACAAGGAGTAAACTGCTGATTCTCAAGAGGAGCTGCCACAGCAGAAGAAAGTCATGGTTTAGAGATAACGGGCCGTGTTCCAAAAACAGTCTTAGACATACCCTGTTTTTGCATAATGGTGACCAAAAAACACAATCACCGGGAACATTGTTTCAAAAAAACTGTCTCAGAACTTAAGAATTTCTGAGAACTGCACCACTGTTCATTCGACAGTGGAGTTCCTCCACCTTTTGTCATGGCACTCAGATTAACAACTGATCTGCAGTCAATCACCCGTCACTCCCACACTGTGTGACGTGTGAGCAGATCATACTATACTCACGGTATTCTGGCTGGAGTCAGATACAAGCAGCCCAGATTCTGTTAAATCCCAAACTTCTACTATGATGGAGACAAACTTTCTGACAGAGCAACACTTTTGCCACCACATTAGCAGGAATAACTCGATGCTGTAATGTTTGACATTTTTGAACTGTTTTTTAAAATGAGTTAGTTTTCATGGATTCGTTGAGTCTGTTGTAAAGGACGTTACTCCATCTTGGCCATCAGAGCCCATCACGTGGTGGCTTTCTGCGCTCCCTTGCTGAACGTGTTACTGCTGAGCTCTGCTTTCTGCTGAAGGAGATTTCAATGTAAGACACAGCGTGGCTACTGCAGTGTGCACAAGCACAAATTGCTGAGTGGCTGGGCTCCCTTGACTGCTGATATTCGTGTTTGTCATTTACCCAGAGGCTTTAGTTTGCTTCGCCTGTTTACCCAGCAAATCCAAAGCAAACTATCAGACTTACACTTCAAAGCTCATTTCCTGCTGCTGCTCATTTGCATATTTCAACTCACACCCTGCTGTGTCCCAAATTGACTCAGCAAACAGATCCAGGATCAGAACATCCACAAACACTCCTGCTCTTTATTTATTAGTAATAAAACATGCGGTTACAGTGATATCATTATTGGCCTTCTCTGTTGGCTGGTGTTTGGACCTCACCTAACTTTTGTTATAATGCTACATTATTGTTTTGTTGTTCTGATGTCAGCTCATAATGAGAACATGCTTATATATGAATAAGAACATTAATTAATGAGCGTCAGCATGCATGGTGTTTCTGGGACAATCCCAACAAAATGACCCAGAAGTATGGGCTCAAATTGTGGTCATAAATATTTTGTACTTGCAAATCAGTTTTGTATGTGTAAAAATAATTTGTGTGTGCGTAAAAAAGATCTGTGTGTGGACTTAGCCAAAAAATACGTGTACGAATTTTGACCCTATTTTTCTTCCTTTCATCTGATTGGCCAATGACATGTCAATCACAAATTTAGCTATCCAGTCAGAGAAGAGATGGGTTTGGCTGTTGGAGGGGTGCTTTATGGAGCTTCAGGCCCTGAGGGAATAAATACCCTTTTACATGCCAGCCCAGCGTTTTCCTTCATCACCACAAAGGAAAACAGTCTGTGGTCTCAGTTTGGTGATTTTTGTGTCACAGGTTTACGTGCTTAATACAGAGTTGAATCTCTGACATAAAGTCATGGAAACGACGAGGAGCAGGTGCATCTAGTGCAGGTAGAGCTGCCGCAGAACGCACAGAGCTCAGCAGCCAGCGCAACAAGTTCTGGATCCTTGGCTTTTAGTTAGCAGTTAGCATTAGCAGCACATGCTGCGTCTGATGTGAAAGGACCTTCAAGCTGCGCACTGTGACTCACAGGCATGGTCCCGGGTCAGCCCTGACTTTGTGTTAAACGAATCCTTAAGTAATAATGGTGTTTCTAACCACTGATATATAACTTCATCCTTTCAACAGCTACTGAAAGTTAGGGGACCTAGCTTCTATCGGATATTTATAGGGCTTTGGAGTTTGCCTTGTAATCGGACGGTTGCCGGTTCGAGCCCCGGCTTGGACAGTCTCGGTCGTTGTGTCCTTGGGCAAGACGCTTCACCTGTTGCCTACTGGTGGTGGTCAGAGGGCCCGGTGGCGCCAGTGTCCGGCAGCCTCGCCTCTGTCAGTGCGCCCCAGGGTGGCTGTGGCTACAGTGTAGCTGCCATCACCAGTGTGTGAATGTGTGTGTGCATGGGTGGATGACAGGTTGTGTAAAGCGCTTTGGGGGTCCTTAGAGACTAGTAAAGCGCTATAAAAATACAGGCCATTTTGACGTGCCGCTGTGGGATCGCGGCGCCATGTTAGAAGGCCACGAATCAAAACAAACACACTGTGTTGGAAGCAGGACTGCCAGAGCCAAGCTTAAAGTCAGTGCAGAAGACAAAGGGCTGTATTGCGACAGATTGCCCAGACTCCAAGAGACGGTACTTGGAAAAAATAGCGTGCATCGGTAACGTGGACCCGTATGAAATAAGGCAGTGGAGTGGAAACCCAGATGACCTACCGCCGTTGTCCTATCCTGATATCGTCGCGTACCTTGTCTTTGGAGTCAGCGCATACACAGCGAATCAGTTTAGGAATTATACATCCCTGGAAGCGCACATCCAATTCACAAACGGCTGGGTGCAAGATTCGTCTATTTTTAAGCCTCCATCCTTGTTGGCAAATACTTCTCCAAACAAAGTGCTGCTCTAAAAAAGTAGTAATGTTTCAACCACACTGGGGCACATATTCACCAAAACACAGCAAACCTTAACAATCTTATCAAGCAGTGTCTTCACCCTCACATGATATAAGTAATCGGATTGACTATGTGCACAAGAAAATGCTAACTTCCTGGTTTGAGACCGGATGTGGGGTTGTGCACTTCCGGTAGCTTTACTTTGCGGTCAATCGCTACTGCAAAGATATCCTCCAAAATCATGTCCAAAACTCGAAAACGGAAAGATTGCGTTAAGTTACAAAGAGCAGAAGGTGGGAACACTCACCACTGTTGTGCCATAAAAAATCTAATGATCAATTTTGATGTTTAAAGAGTTTAGATCGATCAGTTGTTGATGAGAGGTAAAATAATTTCTTTCTCATCACATAAAAACAAAAAAGAAAACAAAAATATTCAGGAATTAGAAAAAAACATCAAATCACTAGAAGAAGCCTACGCGTCCCACCAAGATCAGGAAACATTGAACAAAATACGCAAAACAAAACTAGAATTAAATGAGATAATTGATAAAAAAACAAAATTCTTAGTACAAAGACTACGCCTACAAAATTATGAACATGGTAATAAATCCGGTCAATTTCTAGCAAACCAGCTAAAAATAAATAAAGAAAAAACAACTATATGTGCTGTTCAAGATTCATCTGGGAACACAATATATGAACCGATACAAATAAACAACATTTTCAGGGATTTCTATAAAACGTTGTATTCACCACAAATAAACCCATCTAAAAAAGAAATTGATCAGTTTTTGGACAACATAACTCTTCCAAAATTATTGGACACTCAAGCAATGGCACTGGATTCACCACTGACACCAGGTGAACTCCAGGAAGCCCTGATAAGTATGCACAATAATAAGGCTCCAGGTCCAGAGGGCTTTCCTGCAGAATTCTACAAAGAATTCTGGTCGATTCTAGCACCAGTTTTCTACAGAACGTTGTTGGAAATTAAAGAAAAGGGCAGACTTCCATCAAATATGAATTCTGCAAACATTAATCTCCTGCTAAAACCAGGCAAAGACCCTGTATATCCCTCAAGCTATCGTCCAATATCCCTTATAAATGTAGACCTTAAAATAATCTGCAAAGCTCTCTCAAAGAGACTGGAGAAAATAACCCCCCTCTTAATTCATCCTGACCAAACTGGTTTCATAAAAGGTAGGCACTCATCAACAAATACACGTAGATTACTTAATTTGATAGACTACTCATACAGTAAAAACCTAGAAACTACAATATTCTCTTTAGACGCAGAAAAAGCATTTGACAGAGTTAACTGGAAATTTCTATTTGCAACTTTACACAAATTTGGTTTTGGATCCTCTTTCATAAACTGGTTAAAAATATTATATAATTCCCCAACAGCTTGTGTCAGAACAAATGACCAGACATCCTCCAACTTCTGTCTCTTGAGGGGCACCAGGCAGGGATGCCCACTCTCCCCTTCACTGTTTGCAATTTTTATTGAACCACTAGCAGCAGCAATTAGACAGAATTCAGTAATTAAGGGCATAAAATGCAAGAATGTGGAACATAAAATCAGCCTTTATGCGGATGATGTGTTACTCTTTCTCCAAAATTCACAAACCAATATCTCTGGGGTGATTGAATTGATAAACTCTTTTGCAAGAATATCAGATTACTCAATTAACTGGTCAAAATCTACAGTTCTACCGATTAATTGCTCCCTCCATAATTCCTCTTCTACACCACTGCAATCGGGAAATATAAAATATTTAGGTATTAATGTTTCTCCCAAGCTTGCAGATCTAACTAAATTAAACCATATCCCACTTTTAAAGAAGGTAGAAGATGATCTGGCTAGATGGAAATGTCTACCCATATCACTCATGGGAAGGGTTGCCGCTATAAAAATGATGGTCTTACCAAAAATAAATTATTTATTCTCAATGATCCCAACTAAACCGCCACAAGATTGGTTCAGATCTCTAGATTCATGTATGTCCAAATTCCTTTGGAAAAATAAACCCCCACGTATAAGCTTAAAAACACTACAAAAAACCAAGGATAAAGGAGGACTAGAACTGCCTAACTTTCAGCACTACTTCTTAGCCAACAGGCTTCAGTTTATCTCAGGATGGCTAAAACATACCCTCTTAGATGAACCTTGGCTAGATGTAGAACAAGCACTCTGCAATAATCTAGAGATCTCAGACCTACCATTTATCAGCTCAAACATCCAACGACATGAATGCTTTAAAAGCATCAACATCAGTGCTTCTCTGACAGCATGGTGGGAGTTTCTAAAATTGACAGCGTCTTCATTAATCCCATGCAAACGTACACCTATCTGGAACAACCCTGACATATTACAAAACAATAATATGATAAACTTTTCAGATTGGAGTGGTAAATTAATCAAATATTTAGAACATATACTAGAAGGAACAGAATTTATTTCATTTGACGGACTAGTTACACAATATGGGATCAACAAGAAAAGATTTTTAGAATATCAACAAATTAAATCCATAGTAAAAAAGAAATTTAAACCGGGTCAAGTTGAACTACAAACACCACCAAGTGTGGTTCAATTTCTTACTCTTAAAACCCCCAAATTACTATCCAAAATATACAGAATGCTTTCTAAAACAGATGAATCAACATCACTTCCTATTGCAAAATGGGAAGTTAACTTAGACCTAAACTTCTGGTCTCAGATTTGCTTAAAAACCTTTCATCTAATTAGAAATCCCAGTCTTCAATTAATTCAATACAAAATATTACATAGAGTGCACTATACAGGTCATCGGATGCTCAAGATGGGCTTTACGTCTACCAACAACTGCTCACACTGCCAAACCAATTCACCGGACAATTATATCCACGCTCTTTGGTTCTGTCCACCAGTTCAGAAGTTTTGGCGCGAGATATGTGAAGACTTATCGAAGTGTCTGAAATGTAACATTCCAACTTCCCCCTTAGTGTGTTTGTTGGGCAGCTTAGATAATGTCACTTCAGAAAAGAATATCGCCCATATGGTTTTCACTGCCCTATGCATAGCCAAGAAAACAGTCCTCATGAACTGGAAAAATAAAAATAATCTTAATTCTAACCAATATAGAAATTATCTATTAGATTACATTAGTCTTGATACAGCCTCTGCCACCACATCAGATCAATTGCTCTGGGCTCCTTTGATCAGCTCCATCACCTAGTGGGGGTGGGGGGTCATAGTTTGGTCCCGCCTTCACTGTTGTGATTGGTGTGGGGGTAGGGACAGGCTTAGGGCGTCGGGGGGTTCCCCGGAGGCATCTTCCTTGGGGGGCTCAACCCGGGGTAGCGGTCATGTCCGGTTAGGGGCTCTGTTGGCTCTCCGGTGACTGTTTCCTCGCGGCTGCGTGCAGCGGAGCTAGGGGAGGGTCTGTGCTGACGGACGTGGGTTACTGACCTGGTAGCCTGGCTGCCCCTGGGTGGGTCCGGGATGGGCGTGAGGTTCTGGGGGCGCTCCGTCTCTGGGCTGGAACCCGGACCGGGCCTCGGGGGCCGGGGTTGTGGGCGGGTGGGTGCATGGGGGCCCATCCCTGGAGCGGGGTGCCGCCGGTGCATCGAGCCACCTGGGGGGCTCTTCAACTGGTGGGGGAGATTGTCACATCTTGCAGGAGCTTTCCTCTCCTCAGGAACTCCCTCTGCAGGAAGGGGAGATACAGGAGAGGTGGAAGAAGATCTCAGCCTGGGTGTTTATTGTCTTATGTAGTCTGGAAGATGAGTGGATGGTGGGGTGGGCGCAGTTTTCTCTGTGGTGGGGTTGGGTGGACTGTCCCGGGCTCTGTGGGGCCGGGCGGCGCTGCTGCACTGGGCCCCGGTCTGGATGGGCCTGGGTCCCCTTTCCCTGGCGGGTCGCGGAGTATGGGGGTGCCTACTGGGGTCAGCGGGGGAGCTGGCCCCAGGGAGGGGTCACTTGCCCCTCCCTTCCTTCCCTCCCCATCTCCAGCTGCCTCCCTCTTCCCGCTCCACCACAACCACCCACACATGCAGGGCCTTGGAGTGGGGGTATGTCACCAGGGTGCAGAGGAGGCTACCCCCCCCCCCCCCCCTCTGTCCCCTTCTGGCTGCCTCTGCCTCAATTTTATCCCACAACTTAGACATTCACATTACTCACACTCTCATTACACATACATATAGGATCTTGGGGGTGGGCACGATACACGGAGTCCAAAGTACCATCAGGGTGTACACCCCACCCCTGGCATCGTTGCCCACCTCTCAATTTTAAATACACGTAGACATTGAGGGCTAGCAGGAGGGACCATGCGCTTACCTGCTGCTCTCTGGCAGGTAGCTCCAAGCCCTCCTGGGTTTTAAATGCACCTTAGAACACACATGCATCAACACTACAATGAGCGGGTGGAGGGAGGTTTGGAGTCTTCTCTCACCCCCATTCTCTGCGACCTGCTGGAGCGGGGGGGCTAGGAGGAGGAGTTGGCCGTCCGACTGCGGTCTGGAGTGTGGAGCCTTCCTGCTGCTGCGGAGTCGGGGCGGTTTGCCTCCCCCCACCGCAGGGAAAAGGGTAACACCACCTGGGTCTGGGTGCAATTCCCCCCTCCAGGGGCAAGGGTACCTAGACCCGGTTTGTAGAGTACGCTTGGGGAGTGTGATCGTGTGTACAACGTCTCTTTATGTCTGTCTCCACGTTGGTTGAGTGTGGAGTGAGTGCATATGAGAGCATGAGGGTGGGAATGGATGTTTGTGTCTGTGTGTGCCTGTATGTCTGTTTCTATATGTCAGGTTGGGTATCAGACGCCACCTCTCTGGGGACATCTCAGGACCTCCAAGGTTTGGAGGCCTATCTACCCCCACCACTTCCCCTGCCAGTGGCGGACCCCCTCAGACATCGGTGCGTTGGTGGTTCTTTGTGTCCGGGGGTGGGCGTCCAGGTACACACCGGCTCACTCCTTGGCGGCCGCTTATCGGGGCCTGGAGCCTGGGGCTCGCTCGGGCACTTCGGAGGTGGGGTGCCCCCGGCCTCTCGGCCTGGGGCTCGGTCACTCAGGCGCGGCTGGCTGCCGGCGGAGCTCACGGGCGCGTCACTGCAACTCCCCCTGGCTTCTGCTCCGCGGCTGCTGAGTGAGCCCTCATCTGGGACTCTCCTCAGCTCTTTCTGGGACAGTGGCGCAGCTGCCCCTCTGTTGGTCTTCCTTGGTCTCTTGTGTTCTGGGGGCCTCTGGATGTCTGGAGTTTTGATCTCCTCCATACCTGCTTCATGCCCTGGAGGACAGGGCTGTGGCCCCCCCACACCCTCTAGCAGATTATTACATGAAGGAACCTTTTAAAAAAACAAAAAACAAGCGCGTCCATGCTCACAGGTGTACACACGGGTGATCACACCCACAAACTACACCCTTTTTGCTCCTACCTCAAAGCACACTGTGTTCTGTTGATCTTATGTGCTGCACAATAATGTTTAACATTTAGTATTCACTGTCATATTCCCATATATCATTGTGATGTTGTTTATTCTATTACTCTTGTTCTCTTCTGCTTGCTTTCTTTTTTCTTTCTCAGCAGGTGATCCAGGTGATTGATATATGCATTTTTTTTCTCTGCCCGTTCTGTTGGTTTTTGTCTTTTGCCCTTCTCCCCCGTCCCTCTTCTCAGCTGTTTCTCTTTCCCTCTTTCTTTCTCCCCTTCTTTCCCCCAGTCAAGTCTGTCCCGTATTCAGTAAGTGAAAATAAAATAAACAATAAAAGGTGAATCAAATGGACCATTACGGCAAGGCTGGGATGGTCAGTTTGGTAAAGTAAATCCGTTGGGCATCTTTCTTTGCCTTTAGACAACAATTCTGATGCAAAAGAGCCAAACGGGACAGGCCAAAAAAAAAAAAAAAAAAAAAAAAAAGATCGATCAGTTGTTTACATCACTCAACACAAGCAGAACTGCATCACTGCAGCAGAAGACACATCGTCCACATTTAGAAGCACATCTCTGTGTAGTGACTGGTCTCATGATTTAAGCAGGCAAATGTTCAGCATTCAAACTACAGGTGAAGAACAGTCAAACCAGATGTTTCCCTGCTATGTCGATATCAGCTAGTCAAGTACACACCTACACAGCATGTTAACAAACCGTGAAAAAAGCCACACAAAAATGAATGATTGCTGGTAACGGTTTCTATACATTAGTATTTACGAAGGGTATGTTGTGACTTACCTTCAAAATTACAGCTGTCCCTCGCTATAACGCGGTTCACCTTTCACTTCGCTGTTTTTTAGTGCAAGTTTGCACGTTTTTTTTACATCACATTGTGTCCTGCGTCCTGATTGCTGCAGACGATCTCCTCCGTGACGTCTCTCCTGTACAGCACAGGGAGTGCAGAAATATTAGGCAAGTTGTATTTTTGAGGAATAATTTTATTATTGAACAACAACCATGTTCTCAATGAACCCAAAAAACTCATTAATATCAAAGCTGAATGTTTCTGGAAGTAGTTTTTAGTTTGTTTTTAGTTTTAGCTATTTTAGGGGGATATCTGTGTGTGCAGGTGACTATTACTGTGCATAATTATTAGGCAACTTAACAAAAAACAAATATATACCCATTTCAATGATTTATTTTTACCAGTGACACCAATATAACATCTCCACATTCACAAATACACATTTCTGACATTCAAAAACAAAACAAAAACAAATCAGCGACCAATATAGCCACCTTTCTTTGCAAGGACACTCAAAAGCCTGCCATCCATGGATTCTGTCAGTGTTTTGATCTGTTCACCATCAACATTGCGTGCAGCAGCAACCACAGCCTCCCAGACACTGTTCAGAGAGGTGTACTGTTTTCCCTCCTTGTAAATCTCACATTTGATGATGGACCACAGGTTCTCAATGGGGTTCAGATCAGGTGAACAAGGAGGCCATGTCATTAGTTTTTCTTCTTTTATACCCTTTCTTGCCAGCCACGCTGTGGAGTACTTGGACGCGTGTGATGGAGCATTGTCCTGCATGAAAATCATGTTTTTCTTGAAGGATGCAGACTTCTTCCTGTACCACTGCTTGAAGAAGGTGTCTTCCAGAAACTGGCAGTAGGACTGGGAGTTGAGCTTGACTCTATCCTCAACCCGAAAAGGCCCCACAAGCTCATCTTTGATGATACCAGCCCAAACCAGTACTCCACCTCCACCTTGCTGGCGTCTGAGTGGGACTGGAGCTCTCTGCCCTTTACCAATCCAGCCACGGGCCCATCCATCTGGCCCATCAAGACTCACTCTCATTTCATCAGTCCATAAAACCTTAGAAAAACCAGTCTTGAGATATTTCTTGGCCCAGTCTTGACGTTTCAGCTTGTGTGTCTTGTTCAGTGGTGGTCGTCTTTCAGCCTTTCTTACCTTGGCCATGTCTCTGAGTATTGCACACCTTGTGCTTTTGGGCACTCCAGTGATGTTGCAGCTCTGAAATATGGCCAAACTGGTGGCAAGTGGCATCTTGGCAGCTGCACGCTTGACTTTTCTCAGTTCATGGGCAGTTATTTTGCGCCTTGGTTTTTCCACACGCTTCTTGCGACCCTGTTGACTATTTTGAATGAAACGCTTGATTGTTCGATGATCACGCTTCAGAAGCTTTGCAATTTTGAGACTGCTGCATCCCTCTGCAAGATATCTCACTATTTTTGACTTTTCTGAGCCTGTCAAGTCCTTCTTTTGACCCATTTTGCCAAAGGAAAGGATGTTGCCTAATAATTATGCACACCTGATATAGGGTGTTGATGTCATTAGACCACACCCCTTCTCATTACAGAGATGCACATCACCTAATATGCTTAATTGGTAGTAGGCTTTCGAGCCTATACAGCTTGGAGTAAGACAACATGCATGAAGAGGATGATGTGGACAAAATACTCATTTGCCTAATAATTCTGCACTCCCTGTACTCCCTGTGCTGTATGTCCACGATGTCCACGAAACGTTTTGCACCGTCAAAAAATAAATTGGCTACTTGATTTCACCTATCGCTGGTTATTTTTAGAACATAACACCCGCGATAAACGAGGGACATCTGAGAAATATAACATTTGAATCCCTTTTCTCTTTTGCTCTGAGGCGCGGGGGAAAAATATTGACAAGTCGATGAACATCATTTACAGATATATTGGGTAAATGCCCGAGACATCTATAGAAATGTAAATCGCCACTTGATTCATTCATTTGCTTAACTTGCTTTGGACTGTAAACCAGGTGCGAATAGGACACCGGAAACAAAGCTCCCCACAGGAGTTTCAGCACCAGAAGTAGCATATGCTAACGTGCACATAGGCTATTGGCATTGTAGTGTGTAGCATTTTGAACTTGTTACGCAAACTACCTGTTACTCGCTCGACATGAATTCTCAGGTGGGCACTAAAAGCCTATTAAGAATTTATTTAGAACTCACCGGAAAGAAAATGTTGCAAGCAAACCAACAAAAAACTGGGGATGGCAGAGAACTTGATATCAGCTCGTTTAGTCTTCGTTTAGTAATATCGGATACATGAGATCCCTCCCGTTGCCTCCAGGAGGAGAAACGATGAAAAGAGTGCCCATTTTCCAGCTTCTTGCCTTCCCAATCGTGTGATCTAACGTTACAACTAGGGATGCACTGATACCACTTTTTTGAAAACGAGTACGAGTACGAGTACTTGCATTTCAGTACTCGCCGATACCGAGTACTTAATAAAAACATGATTTAAATTTATGGGTAACAGCTTTAGTCCTATAATTTAACAAAAAAACAAACAAACAAGGGACTAGTTTGGAATTAAGAACATTTATTTAAAATGAAAAACATGTTGTATGCAACATATTACAGAATATATAATTATAAAAAAACAAAATTTAATTTTAAATTTGTTCGTCTGTTTCTCTGTTTAGAAGTCTCGCTAGCACAGTCACAGCTGGGATGACATCAGAGGCTAGTGCGTCGTAGCTGCTCACGTTTTTAGTTAGTTCCTCAAAGGGGGCGAGGATGGCAACAGTCGTCTCCATAAGAGCCCATTGGTGAGCGGCGAGATAGTCAGGGAGTTCGTGCTCGGACACGCCCAGCACTCGCTTTTGCTCAATGAGGGACTGGAGCATGTAATACGTGCTGTTCCAGCGCGTCTGTACGTCCTGCTGCAGTCTCTTTATTGGCTGGTTGAGCTGTCCCTGAATGTCCTCGAGGCGGGAGTAGGCTAAGGCGGAATCTTTAAAATGCCCAACTATTTTCCGCCGCACTGCTAAAGCATCAGCTATGCTCCTCTGTGCTAATAAGCCCTCGTGAACAGCCAGTTGGAGCGTGTGCGCGACACATGGCAGACTTGGGAGCCCTGCGTCATTCATGGCTTTAATCATGTTTGTGGCATTGTCACAAAGCACAACATGTACTGCTGTCTTAGGTATACCCCATGTCTGCAGCATTTCCTCAAACACATGCGCTATAGCCTGGCTGGTGTGCGAGCCGCGGAATTTTTTGGCATATAATGGCTCGCTGCGGCGTGAAACGCGTCTATCCACTGGGAGGTTAGGCTAATCAGCGACACGGGGCTAACACTGCTTGTCCAAATATCCGTGGTGAAGCTAAATGCAGAGGAGGCTTCCAGTAGGCTGTGGATATGTTTTTTCACGGACTCGTGTAGTTTAGGCTGCTCTGTGTCAGTCATGTAGTGGCGGCTTGGGACATCATATCTGGGCTCCAGAACATGGAGGAGACGCAGGAATCCAACATTTTCTACCTCCGAGAGCGGCTGGTCACTCAATGCAATGTACTTGATAATTGCCTGTGTTATTTTCACAGCACGTAGATTGTCTCTGGACATTTTCTCTCGTCTTGCAAGAGTTTGCTGCAGCGTGGATTGTGTTGGTTTAGGAGTGTGGGTAAACTCCTTGTACTCGTGTTGGGATTTTAGGTGCTTGATTAAATTGCTTGTGTTAAATGCGCTACCTTTTGAGCCTCCTCTGGACAATTTCGCTGAGCACAATTTGCAGTCCGCCTTTGTTTTGTTGTCTTCATTCACACGGCTGACATGTCTCGCCTCCCCTTCTCCCCCCGCTCTGAGCTGCAGCCGGGGCCTGGGGGCGGGCACTCGGCGCCTGTGATTAACCCCTTACACGCCGCTCAAACATAGACATTTCTCAGACCGGTATCAGGGGACTTTTAACAAGTACTTTAGAAAATGTGGTATCGAGGCCGACACCAGATACCGGTATCGGTATCGGTGCATCCCTAGTTGCAACCAACGACACAGCACGTACGAACCATAGCTGATGCTTCCATATGCTTTCGCTCCCGTGTGCTTTGTTTGGCCTACTAACATGGCGGCTCTACCAAAAAACCTGGTCACGCCCCCTCTCATGACATCACACTCCAAAGCCCTATATAGAGATCCTCCAGCTTCAAACTGTACTACCCTTCAAGGACGTGCAGTTCAAAAAAGCACCCCTCTGACAGCCAAACCCATCTGTTCTCTGATTGGATAGTTAAATTTGTGATTGACATAACATTGACCAATCAGCTAGAAGGAAGAAAAACAGGGTCAAAAAACTTGAAACTTGAGTGCAGAGTTTCACACATATTTTTTTGGCTAAGTCCACACACAAATTCCTTTTACTTTTTCCTGATTTACAAGTACAAAATATTTATGACTACAATTTGAGCCCATACAGAAACAGCAGTATCTATTCATCACAGATTATCATATTTGAAATTTTTAAACGATTATTCACCCTTTTCACTTCCTTCAAGTGTCGTCCACCAAGGCTGTACTTCCTCAATACATCACAATATTTACAATGTGTTTTTGAAGCCTCTGCTAACCATCACACCCAATGTGGGATTCGTACTATAGTTACATGAGCCGACCTCCCATCCAGCTGTTGGCATTATTTTGACTTTTCTTTTTACACTTTGGGTAGAAGTACATGTTCAATTAACCAGTGATTCTAAATTAGCTACAGGTGTGGATGTAAGGTCAATAAACTGCTGTGCAAAAAAGTTGTGAGGCTTGTTTGTGTGGTCAGTGAGACTAGAGTGTTATATAAATAAGATTCTTAAATTCATCAAGTCTCTCTGTGCCTGGTCCTCGTCACAAAACATGACATCACTGTTTTGTACATTTTAACACAATTTAATCCCACATTTGTGAAAGAAAAGCAAAACACTTTTTTGAAAAGTCTGTAACAAAACCATCAAATCTGATAAAGTTTATTTAAATGCTGCTAAAGAAGAATAGAATAAAAATACATATCCTAACCATAATTACTGGGAGAATAATGAATGATGCTCACAGTGAGTAAAAAGTAAACGGAGTGCATTTTTTGGACAGAGATTCACTTTTTATGTGTCTGTATGATACAATACAGACACATAAAAAATACACTCCAAAAACAGAAGAGTCCTTGAAATGTACAAAATATTATTAAAAAATTAGAAAACTGAGACACCTTGGCCTTTGGTACAATGTATACTAAGTATGAAATGATGTTTACTGCAGTTACTACTATGGCTCTGCAGATTTTTTATTTTCTTTTAACCTATGTCGCCTCACCTTGAGGTTGGTAAATCTGTCCATCACATTTTGGTGGTCAAGTCTCTCAAGCATCTTTCTCAACTGACATCACAGCCAGGTGCTGGAGTCTGCTTTGACCCATGGTCCTTCTCAGCCAGGTATGGAGCTGACTCAAGACACTAAAAGACCTCTCACAGCTACAGCTGCTAACTGGGTTTGTTAGGGCAACCTGAATAACAGTTTTCAGTGTGGGGAAGATCCGATTATCCAGAAGATTGTACAATGTTAACATATCTGGGATGGCACCAGCCTCACTCTTGAGCTTCAAAAGGTTTTTGGCAACCGTGACTTCCTCTGACTGAAGCTCAATATGGTAATGCAGTGCCAGGGCTGACAACCCAGTTTGTTTAGCAGATTCTGTACAGCAGCTTTAATATAGGGACAACACAACTTCCAGATTGTGAGGGTAAAATCAGGTTTTTCTCTTTGTCAGTTTAACAGTTTCTGTTTTGCCTGTCACTGCTCCCTGTCTGTTTTCTTACCTGGTTCTTCCTGACCTTGTACTTTCTCCTCATGTTCCCCTCTTTCCTCTCTCCCTCTTTGGACTGACAATCATACACAAATAGATTGTATTCAATTAGATAAAAAAAAATACTATTAAGAGCACTAAAAAAGTCCTCTCTCAGTGTACTTTCAACCAAAAGGCAAATAACCAAACCACATGTACATCTAATAAAGGATATAAATATTGAAACACTGATCCAACATTATCCTTTATTGATGGATCTAGGGCTGTTCGATATAACGATATATATCGGATGACGATATAAAAACATCTATCGTTTCATTTTACGCTATCGTTTGTTTCGTGGTGTTGCAAAATAAACTGTTTACAGCGATATGTTTTCATGGTTCTGATGGCCACTGTAGTGGCTTCTTCTTCAATTTCTTAAAGTTCTCTCTTTCTCTTATATTTAATATAACCACACTACGGACGGACACTACTACGGTTTTTATGCGTTGTCGTTAGCAACAACGACGGTAACAGCATCGCGTGTCCGCTTGTTTATGTTCCACATAAACCTTTCACAATAAAGCTCACCTCCGTTTCTGGGTGGTGACACTGTCTGTGGTTTTGGAGATGTAATCCAGTACAGATGAGGCAGGTTTCACATGTTGGATGAGTGGTGAATACCGAGGTGTGAGGAACAGGGAGAGGTGGTCCGATTGTCCAATGTGAGGGAGGGGTGTTGCTTTGTAGGCTCCAGCCAGGTTGGAATAAACATGGTCTAAAGTCTTGTCTCCTCTGGTGTGGCAGGAGACATGTTGGTGGAATCTGGGGAGGGCTGTCTTTAAGTTGGTGTGGTTGAAGTCGCCAGCAACAATAAAAGCAGCCTCGGGGTGTTTATTCTGGTGTTTGTTAATGGCTGCAGAAAGTTCTTTCATGGCCAACCTAGCATTAGCGTCGGGGGGTATATACACGGCAGTGAGTATGATCGAAGTGAGTTCTCTGGGGAGATAATAAGGTCTGCATTTGACCATTAAAAACTCCGCATTAGGTGAGCAGTGACTCTCGTAGTGGAGTTCATGCACCAAGCATTGTTAATAAATGCACAAACCTCCACCTCTGGTCTTGCTGGAGTCATCTGCTAGCCTGTCAGTGTGTAGCGTCCTGCTAACTCAATAGCATTGTCATGTTGGTCCACTCTATTTCCATTTCCTACAAATCTGTACAAATCTTCCCTTTGGCTTCACCTGCACAAGTGCTGAGGTAGGTCTCTGCAACAGAATTAGTTTCCCCTGCGTCGGGAACAGCGCTGGGCTCTCCAAATCACAGACAAACAATATCCCACAGCTGTTTATGTTTTTGAACCCATTTTGCACAGAGAGGCATTTTTTGAAAAATGTATTGATAGCAATGTTGAATATTATTACACAGGAAATAAACAACTACATGTAAAATAATGACACCGTGACGCCTGTGCCTTTGTAAATGGAGGGACAGTAACTGCATGTAAAACCTGCAGACAGTCAGATTAACAGTATTTTGTCTCTATCTGCCATTCTGCAACTCATCTCATGTAAACAATAAGGTGGTGCACAGCGTGACCTGAAAAAGGCTCATACCTTTGACGTTGCGTGACGAACTCTGTATTCCTCGTCCACACGTAAACGCAAAAAACAGCGTTTTTTAAAAAAAATCTGTTTTCGGTGATTCGAAACGCTGTTTACGTGGACGAAAGGTCCAAACGCACAGAAACAGCTGCATTTTCAAAAATACCCGTTTAAGTGTGGCCGTAGCGTACCTGTAATTTCTTGCAGTTTACTTTTATTTGATTAATTGTTGACTAAATGTTTGAGGTTTTGAAATAAACAGCAATGGAGTTTGAAAACAAAATATGGGTGTGTATAACTCTGCAGCTCACAGACCTGAAGAAATAATTTTGGTCTATATTAGACAGATAGTGCATTTGAAACAATTATGATCGGGGGGCCAGTGCAGGAGGTGTTGAGAATTTAGGATGGAGGATTTGGAGGGGTCTCTCTTCTCAGAGGGCCACATGAATCAGTTATTGCACCCTGTTGCCTTTATCATTCATTACTTACCTTTGTGAGAGGAAGAAGTGTTTGAAGTGTGTTTGCAGCTTAGCCTTCTGCTGCTTCTTTCTTTTCCTCCTTGTTCTTGTAGTTTTTCCTTCTCTTTCTTCAACAAGCGGTTCTGTTAGTATCATTATGAGACTTGACTGACTTCAAGAGAGCGATCAAACTGCTGAACATCTCACAGGAGAGCTTGGAGCACTGTTTAGCTCTTCATCTGCTGTAAGTCCCTGAAGCTAGGGTTGTTCACTGCATGGCTTTCTGATACAGCAGTGAGCAGCTGCTAACACCTACAGTTTCAATTAAGGAACATCCTCCACCGCGGCTTCAACCTGCCAACTACACATCTCTGAGAGGCCTGTGACTTTAAAACATCACAGTGAGTGAGACAACTGTTATGACTGGTAAAGAAAACGGCACACCTACACACACACACGCCTCTGTCCTCCTATTACCAGGAAGCAGGGACTGGAAAGCTGCACTCACTCCCAGCCTGTTAAATGAAGCTCCGAGCAATCATCCATCCCCTCACCTGGCGCACCTGAGAGAGGGAGGAACTGGATGGGTGAAGGAGGGAGAGAGCAGAGCAGCAGAGAGAGGAATAGAGGAAGCAAACACAACAGGAGGGCGAATAACAACAGTGTCATTTTTGTTGTGTGTGTGCGGCTCTTTAGCTGGATGTGTGTTAATTGGGCAACCCGCAGATTATTTCTGACAAGGATGGAGTGTGATGTGCCGGCTAATTTGGCCTGCTTGACATTTTCACACTATGTGACAAGAGACAAAGTAGACTGGCTGACAGCATCAATCTTTTACTTACTGGCTGCAGATAAAACCATTAATTCTTGTTAATTAATGAGTGTGTGAGCCTAGAGGGGAGAAGGTGGGGGCAAGGAGGCACATCTACATGCACTGAGACACACACACACACACACACACACACACACACACACACACACACACACACACACACAATCTGCTTGCTGCTCACATACAGAGTCACATCTGCAGGACTGGATTATGTTAGAATTGTTTTAATTCCTCAGTCATTATAAGATGAATATAAAATGACAGTACATCACATTTTTTAAGATAATAAATCATATCAATAAGTATTTATATTCTGGGATTATTTGTATCCAGTGCTCCATGACCACGATGAAGGTTCAACCAATGGACCGACTCTCCTCTTCAGCACCCTGGCATAGACCTTCCCAGAGAGGCGAGGAGTGTGTTCCCCCTGTAGTGGGAACACACCCTCTGGTCCCCCTTCTTAAAGATCGGAAACACCCACCCCCCAGTCTGCCAGTCCAGGGGTACCGCTCCTGATCTCCACGAAACATTGTAGGGGGGTGTCAACCAAGACAGAGTTGTTTAACTGCCTCAGTGACCTCGCTCTCGGAGATTGGTGGGACATCCCCCTCATCCCCAGACTCTGCTTCCTCCATGGAAGATGTGCCAGTGGAACTAAGGAGGTCCGCAAAGTATTCCTTCCACCGCCCCACAATTTTCTCAGTCGAAGTCAGCAGCGCTCCGCCCGCACAATACACATTCAAGGTAGACCACCATGTAGAGCACCTCTACATGTCCTCCGTCACTCCATTCATCTTCTCTGAGGTCTCTCTCTTTTCCTCCTCAACAAACCACAAACTATAAGAAAAAGCCAATCATGGAAACAGACATGCAGCCTACCTGCAGCTGTTGGAAAACCCGATGTAAAATACCTGGCTT
The DNA here is from genome assembly GCF_965226115.1 of Aulonocara stuartgranti. Classification (NCBI taxonomy): domain Eukaryota; kingdom Metazoa; phylum Chordata; class Actinopteri; order Cichliformes; family Cichlidae; genus Aulonocara; species Aulonocara stuartgranti. Next base: position 31,023,431 of record NC_138959.1, read on the forward strand.
CAGCCCACAAATCACTGCCAGTCAGCTCTGGAGAAGGCAAAGCTCCCGGAGACGCCACCTCATAACTAAGCTGCACGTGTGCTTCATGGATGGAACATAAGAACGATTGATGTTTGCTCTACAGTTCAGTCTATGTTTGCTCTCAGTGGCAGGACCAACCTGATTGTCTCCATTTCTGCATGCCGTCATCACCCATGCTACTGGAATGGACATTTCTGAGTGGGATTGCTTAAGATTCCATTTCCCATTTTTCTCCCGTCACCCTCTTTGCAGATTGTTTACAGGCGCTGATTAAATAAATGCGCATCACTACTGGCTTTAAACAGTCTGAGACAATGAAATGCCAAGACATATGTCAAAAGAGACACATGCATGCAACCATCACTTTAACAGTAATAAAGAGCAATGTAGTGTCACTCATGACAGACTGCAACCCACAACATCCAATATTACTGAGAGAAAGCACTGATTAGATAAATGCAATCTCAGTCTATGCCAGTTCTCCGGTCTAAGTAATGATTTGAGGTTTTAAGGGAATGATTGTAATTTGTCATTGGTTACATGCACCAATCAGAAATGAGGCTCTGAGGAGTAAAGTGTGATTAAAAAAGGAAGAGCAGGAGTAAAATGTGAACAAAGAGCGATGGGAAACAGCAGCTCAGCAGCTGGACGCTCTTTATTAATGTTTCACACGTCTTGGCTGGATTACTGTGTGTGCTTCAGAAAGGGCCATCAGTCAGCTTGATTTACATAAATCTTTGCAAATATTGTTTGTAGACTACTTGTGCACAGAGCGAGTGATGTCGGTCCTGCTCCTGATTCATCTGCAGGAACAGATTCACAGGAAGACTCTCTCCATGGTGTTGAGCAAACACTGAACAACGATTGGATTTATCAGGATTATCACAGAGGATATTGAGTCAAATG
>NC_138959.1:31031857-31109357 GCF_965226115.1 Aulonocara stuartgranti
GTTGCTATAGTGACCGCACCCAAGGGCTCCATACACACGCACACAGACATGCACCTCACTTTTGCTGCTTAAAATGAACAGAAAAGTCAGGCCGAAACAAATCGTTCCCAAATGAAAAGTAAAAGTCGTATTGACAAAATTCTTTCACTGTGAGCGACAGCAATGTCTACTCTACCAAATTCTCAGTTTTCATGTCTGTGGAGTTTATTATATGGACGTGGTGACAGTGGAAAGACACCATGCTCTTCTGATTTTCAAACGAACCTTCTGAGCCATTTTAACATTAGAGTCTATGGAAGAGTTGGAGGGAGGAGGCTGTGCATTGGTGACATTTATGAAAGAACCATAACACCTAGTACAATAGTAAACACATTGGATGAAAGAGGACAGCCATGGCTACGTTTTGAGGGTAAAATCATACCTGTAGAGCAAACGCTGCGGACATAGCAGCAGTTTTAAAAAAGATTTTAAGATTATTTTTTTTGCTCCTCTCACTCTAGCAGTTGAGCTGCCTCACTCTAGCCCCAACATTCCGTCCCATACACACCCATTATAAACTCTGAAACGGGTGAAAAAACATCATGAAACTTAAACTGGAACTGAAGAAAAAGTATAATAGATATTGAAAAGATAAATACAAGTTGAATAGTTGAATGTCTTGTCTTCGTTTTAAAGTTTGAATGGTGGCTCTATGTGAACGTATGTTGAAGTAGTAAGAGTTTAAAAATGAGTAAGTTGAATGAGAATTTGAAGGGTCTCCCCATTGAAATACATGGGAAATTTTTGTTGAATAAAGTTGAATAAAATTAAAAATATAAATGTTAAAAATGAGAAAAATAAAAGCAATCATGTCCAAAATAATAGGAATCTAACGATGTTTGAATGGTTTTTCTAAGTTGAACGGTTTTGAAGGAGTAGGCTTTCAAAAAACGTACGGAATAGATAAAATATAATAACTAGAAAGTGCATTTTCTGAAGAAACTGCAGTGTGAATGCTTGAATCTGAATGTATGCACTGAAATGAATTAATTTCTGAATTTTGAGTTAAAAATTTTGAATGAGATAAAAAAAAAAAAACAACAACCTGAATTTAACCTGAAAACAACAGTGCTGAACTGCTAAAAGCTGAAGGTTACACAGAAGAAGAAGTTGGAAAAAAGCTGAAAATGTTTTAATTGTAAATTAGAAAAACCTAAGAAATGAGAAAAGAACATTTAGAGTCAGAAAACATCTGAAAGAATATTAAAAGGTCATATTCTTTGAATCACTGAATGACTAAAATGTGATCCCTCCACTTGGACCCACACAGTTTAAAAAGTTTACATCTCTGAGCTTTGAAAGACAAGATGTTGGAAAAAGAACAACGATGGCGACGTTTTGAGGGTAAAATGATGGCTTTAACACTGTGGACACAGCAGCAGTTGAAAGAGAAGTGCTTAAGATGAATCTTGGCAGAGAGAGAGAGAGAGAGCTCGTTAAGCAGGCAGGTGTGAGCCTGGTTGCTATAGTGACCGCACCCAAGGGCTCCATACACACGCACACAGACATGCACCTCACTTTTGCTGCTTAAAATGAACAGAAAAGTCAGGCCGAAACAAATCGTTCCCAAATGAAAAGTAAAAGTCGTATTGACAAAATTCTTTCACCGTGAGCGACAGCAATGTCTAGTCTACCTAATTCTCAGTTTTCATGCCTGTGGAGCTTATTATATGGACGTGGTGACAGTGGAAAGACACCATGCTCTTCTGATTTTCAAACGAACCTTCTGAGCCATTTTAACATTAGAGTCTATGGAAGAGTTGGAGGGAGGAGGCTGTGCATTGGTGACATTTATGAAAGAACCACAACACCTAGTACAATAGTAAACACATTGGATGAAAGAGGACAGCCATGGCTACGTTTTGAGGGTAAAATCATACCTGTAGAGCAAACGCTGCGGACACAGCAGCAGTTTTAAAAAAGATTTTAAGATTAATTTTTTTGCTCCTCTCACTCTAGCAGTTGAGCTGCCTCACTCTAGCCCCAACATTCCGTCCCATACACACCCATTATAAACTCTGAAACGGGTGAAAAAACATCATGAAACTTAAACTGGAACTGAAGAAAAAGTATAATAGATATTGAAAAGATAAATACAAGTTGAATAGTTGAATGTCTTGTCTTCGTTTTAAAGTTTGAATGGTGGTTCTATGTCAATGTATGTGGAAGTAGTAAGAGTTTAAAAATGAGTAAGTTGAATGAGGATTTGAAGGGTCTCCCCATTGAAATACATTATAAATTTTTGTTGAATAAAGTTGAATAAAATTAAAAATATAAATGTTAAAAATATGAAAAATAGAAGCAGTGTTGTCCAAAAGAATAGGAATCTAACGGTGTTTGAATGGTTTTTCTAAGTTGAACGGTTTTGAAGTTATAGGATTACAAAAAACGTACGGAATAGATAAAATATAATAATAACTAGAAAGTGCATTTTCTGAAGAAACTGCAGTGTGAATGCTTGAATCTGAATGTATGCATTGAAATGAAATAATTACTGAATTTAAGTTAAAAATTTTGAATGAGATTAAAAAAAAACCCCGAATTTAACCTGAAAACAAAAGTGCTGAACTGCTAAAAGCTGAAGGTTACACAGAAGAAGAAGTTGGAAAAAAGCTGAAAATGTTTTAATTGTAAATTAGAAAAACCTAAGAAATGAGAAAAGAACATTTAGAGTCAGAAAACATCTGAAAGAATATTAAAAGGTCATATTCTTTGAATCACTGAATGACTAAAATGTGATCCCTCCACTTGGATCCACACAGTTTAAAAAGTTTACATCTCTGAGCTTTGAAAGACAAGATGTTGGAAAGAGAACAACGATGGCGACGTTTTGAGGGTAAAATGATGGCTGTGACACTGTGGACACAGCAGCAGTTGAAAGAGAAGTGCTTAAGATGAATCTTGGCAGAGTGGCAGAGAGAGCTCGTTAAGCAGGCAGGTGTGAGCCTGGTTGCTATAGTGACCGCACCCAATGGCTCCATACACACGTACACAGACATGCACCTCACTTTTGCTGCTTAAAATGAACAGAAAAGTCAGGCCGAAACAAATCGTTCCCATATGAAAAGTAAAAGTCGTATTGACGAAATTCTTTCACCGTGAGCGACAGCAATGTCTAGTCTACTGAATTCTCAGTTTTCATGCCTGTGGAGTTTATTATATGGACGTGGTGACAGTGTAAAGACACCATGCTCTTCTGATTTTCAAAAGAACCTTCTGAGCCATTTTAACATTAGAGTCTATGGAAGAGTTGGAGGGAGGAGGCTGTGCATTGGTGACATTTACGAAAGAACCATAACACCTAGGACAATAGTAAACACATTGGATGAAAGAGGACAGCGATGGCTACGTTTTGAGGGTAAAATGGTGGCTGTAGAGCAAACGCTGCGGACACAGCAGCAGTTTTAAAAAAGATTTTAAGATTAATTTTTTTGCTCCTCTCACTCTAGCAGTTGAGCTGCCTCACTCTAGCCCCAACATTCCGTCCCATACACACCCATTATAAACTCTGAAACGGGTGAAAAAACATCATGAAACTTAAACTGGAACTGAAGAAAAAGTATAATAGATATTGAAAAGATAAATACAAGTTGAATAGTTGAATGTCTTGTCTTCGTTTTAAAGTTTGAATGGTGGTTCTATGTCAATGTATGTGGAAGTAGTAAGAGTTTAAAAATGAGTAAGTTGAATGAGGATTTGAAGGGTCTCCCCATTGAAATACATTATAAATTTTTGTTGAATAAAGTTGAATAAAATTAAAAATATAAATGTTAAAAATATGAAAAATAGAAGCAGTGTTGTCCAAAAGAATAGGAATCTAACGGTGTTTGAATGGTTTTTCTAAGTTGAACGGTTTTGAAGTTATAGGATTACAAAAAACGTACGGAATAGATAAAATATAATAATAACTAGAAAGTGCATTTTCTGAAGAAACTGCAGTGTGAATGCTTGAATCTGAATGTATGCACTGAAATGAATTAATTGCTGAATTTTGAGTTAAAAATATTGAATGAGATTAAAAAACAAAAAAAAACAAAAACGAATTTAACCTGAAAACAAAGGTGCTGAACTGCTAAAAGCTGAAGGTTACACAGAAGAAGGAGTTGGAAAAAAACTGAAAATGTTTTAAATGTAAATTAGAAAACCCTAAGAAATGAGAAAAGAACATTTAGAGTCAGAAAACATCTGAATGAATATTAAAAGGTCATATTCTTTGAATCACTGAATGACTCAAATGTGATCCCTCCACTTTGATCCACACAGTTTAAAAAGTTTAAATGCCTGAGCTTTGAAAGATACGGTGTTGGAAAGAGAACAATAATGGCGACAATTTGAGGGTAAAATGATGGCTGTAACACTGTGGACACAGCAGCAGTTGAAAGAGAAGTGCTTAAGATGAATCTTGGTACAGTGGCAGGCAGAGCTCGTTAAGCAGGCAGGTGTGAGCCTGGTTGCTATAGTGACTGCACCCAATGGCTCCATACACACGTACACAGACATGCGCCTCACTTTTGCTGCTTAAAATGAACAGAAAAGTCAGGCCGAAACAAATCGTTCCCAAATGAAAAGTAAAAGTCGTATTGACAAAATTCTTTCACCGTGAGCGACAGCAGCTTCTAGTCTACTGAATTCTCAGTTTTCATGCCTGTGGAGCTTATTATATGGACGTGGTGACAGTGGAAAGACACCATGCTCTTCTGATTTTCAAACGAACCTTCTGAGCCATTTTAACATTAGAGTCTATGGAAGAGTTGGAAGGAGGAGGCTGTGCATTGGTGACATTTATGAAAGAACCGTAACACCTAGGACAATAGTAAACACATTGGATGAAAGAGGACAGCCATGGCTACGTTTTGAGGGTAAAATGATGGCTGTAGAGCAAACGCTGTGGACACAGCAGCAGTTTTAAAAAAGATTTTAAGATTAATTTTTTTGCTCCTCTCACTCTAGCAGTTGAGCTGTCTCACTCTAGCCCCAACATTCCGTCCCATACACACCCATTATAAACTCTGAAACGGGTGAAAAAACATCATGAAACTTAAACTGGAACTGAAGAAAAAGTATAATAGATATTGAAAAGATAAATACAAGTTGAATAGTTGAATGTCTTGTCTTCGTTTTAAAGTTTGAATGGTGGCTCTATGTCAATGTATGTGGAAGTAGATACAGTTTAAAGAGGAGGAAGTTGAATGAGAATTTGAAGGGTCTCCCCATTGAAATACATTATAAATTTTTGTTGAAAAAAGTTGAATAAAATTAAAAATATAAATGTTAAAAATGAGAAAAATAGAAGCAATGTTGTCCAAAAGAATAGGAATCTAACGGTGTTTGAATGGTTTTTCTAAGTTGAACGGTTTTGAAGGAGTAGGCTTTCAAAAAACGTACGGAAAAATAAAATATAATAATAATAAAGATTAGAATAACAATACTGTGAATGCTTTTCAAGCATTCACACTAACTAGAAAGTGCATTTTCTGAAGAAACTGCAGTGTGAATGCTTGAATCTGAATGTATGCATTGAAATGAAATAATTACTGAATTTAAGTTAAAAATTTTGAATGAGATTAAAAAAAAACCCCGAATTTAACCTGAAAACAAAAGTGCTGAACTGCTAAAAGCTGAAGGTTACACAGAAGAAGAAGTTGGAAAAAAGCTGAAAATGTTTTAATTGTAAATTAGAAAAACCTAAGAAATGAGAAAAGAACATTTAGAGTCAGAAAACATCTGAAAGAATATTAAAAGGTCATATTCTTTGAATCACTGAATGACTAAAATGTGATCCCTCCACTTGGATCCACACAGTTTAAAAAGTTTACATCTCTGAGCTTTGAAAGACAAGATGTTGGAAAGAGAACAACGATGGCGACGTTTTGAGGGTAAAATGATGGCTGTGACACTGTGGACACAGCAGCAGTTGAAAGAGAAGTGCTTAAGATGAATCTTGGCAGAGTGGCAGAGAGAGCTCGTTAAGCAGGCAGGTGTGAGCCTGGTTGCTATAGTGACCGCACCCAATGGCTCCATACACACGTACACAGACATGCACCTCACTTTTGCTGCTTAAAATGAACAGAAAAGTCAGGCCGAAACAAATCGTTCCCATATGAAAAGTAAAAGTCGTATTGACGAAATTCTTTCACCGTGAGCGACAGCAATGTCTAGTCTACTGAATTCTCAGTTTTCATGCCTGTGGAGTTTATTATATGGACGTGGTGACAGTGTAAAGACACCATGCTCTTCTGATTTTCAAAAGAACCTTCTGAGCCATTTTAACATTAGAGTCTATGGAAGAGTTGGAGGGAGGAGGCTGTGCATTGGTGACATTTACGAAAGAACCATAACACCTAGGACAATAGTAAACACATTGGATGAAAGAGGACAGCGATGGCTACGTTTTGAGGGTAAAATGGTGGCTGTAGAGCAAACGCTGCGGACACAGCAGCAGTTTTAAAAAAGATTTTAAGATTAATTTTTTTGCTCCTCTCACTCTAGCAGTTGAGCTGTCTCACTCTAGCCCCAACATTCCGTCCCATACACACCCATTATAAACTCTGAAACGGGTGAAAAAACATCATGAAACTTAAACTGGAACTGAAGAAAAAGTATAATAGATATTGAAAAGATAAATACAAGTTGAATAGTTGAATGTCTTGTCTTCGTTTTAAAGTTTGAATGGAGGCTCTATGTGAACGTATGTTGAAGTAGATACAGTTTAAAGAGGAGGAATTTGAATGAGAATTTGAAGGGTCTCTCCATTGAAATACATTATAAATTTTTGTTAAATAAAGTTGAATAAAATTAAAAATATAAATGTTAGAAATGAGAAAAATAGAAGCAGTCATGTCCAAAAGAATAGGAATCTAACGGTGTTTGAATGGTTTTTCTAAGTTGAACGGTTTTGAAGGAGATAGATTACAAAAAACGTACGGAATACAGAATAATAAATAAAATAGAACTAGAAAGTGCATTTTCTGAAGAAACTGCAGTGTGAATGCTTGAATCTGAATGTATGCACTGAAATGAATTAATTGCTGAATGTTAAGTTAAAAATCTGAATGAGCTGGAAAATACAGAATTTTTAACCTGAAAATAAAAGTGCAGAACTTTTGAAAGCTGATGTTCACACAGAAGAAGTTGGAAAAAGCTAAGCATGTTTAAAATGTAAATAATAAAAAGATGAGTAATGACAAAAGAAAATTTAGAGTCAGAAAACCTCTGAATGAATATTAAAAGTTCATATTCTTCTAATTGAAATGAACTTAAAAGATGAACAAACATTCTGCAGAAAATACAAACTTTAATATACAGCATGATGTTTTTCAGACATATACACATGTGTATATCATGTTTAATAGTATTACATACATCAATTTGTTTTGTATGTCATAGAAAATAACATAAAAATCTTAAGTCATATTTTACAGCTTCTTTCTGAAAAGGACTGGTAGAATAAAGAAAAATAACTAAATTAAATAACTAAATAAAAAATAATGAGCAACATATGAAATACATGAAAATTCAACTTTTAAAACCACAATCCTGAACCTTTAAATTGTGTTGGTTTCTTAGAACATGGCTGAACAGCTGTTTCTATCGGTCTACTTAATCTGTCTACACATCTTTTTATTACTCATTCTTCTTTATGTTTTAATGTAAACAGAGTCCACACAGTGGTAAAAGAGAACTGTATAGAGATTTGTGAGTAAACTCAAATGAAAGCCTAAGGTGGTGACACAGTTTAACACATGCAAATAATCAAATAAACACATTAGTCCTTTTTGTGAACATGGATAAATAAGTATCAATACAGCATTGTTCAGCCATGCCACTAAATGCTTTTTTACACATTGTTTTAACCTGGGCTCAGACACAAAGTCCCAAATTTAGTTAGTCCCTGACTTTGAGTTGTGGTTATGACTAATTATTATACACAAGGCTTTATCTATCTAAACTCTAAGGACACAAATATGAAAAAACCTATACTTACCAGCTGATACTCCACACTACACACTAGGTGTGCCATGTGACCTGAAACTTTGGTACAAAATCATCATAATCATTCTGTTAACACTGTTTTTTAACACTGTTTGTGTTGCTGTTCAGCAGTTTAAAATGTTTTAGATTGGATTACATGGAATGAATTTGAATTTTCTTGGGGGTTTTTGTATGTGTTTCGTTCTCAGCAGATTTTTTCTTCCATACTGTTGAATTCCAGTTACCACATTTCTGGTCATATGACATCCCAAGTGCCCACTTAAAAAAATCCCCACAGTTAATTCAACATTAAAACAAAATAAAAAAAAATGTTAAATAAATAAAGGTTTGCTCTGTGATGAAATATTAAATAAGCATACATTGTACAGAGCACTAACAATGAAAACAATCCTTTAGCCTGTTGATCAGAGAGAGGCAGTCATTGTATCCATTTAAAACCTGTAATCACAGAGCACAATGTTTCTGTGAAACTATGAAGTCCCATATGATCCTCATCACGTCCAGTGACTTCAGAGTGGATCCTCCCTGTCATCCGGCCAGTGTTTGATGTGTGGCAAGCAGCACAGAAGCAGGATAGCTGAGGACTTTAAAAGAAGAGCAGAAAACGGGAACATATGTAGTTGTAAATGTAAATATCAGTGATACTTGTCTTGTCAAAGGGAATAAAATAATGAAAATGTTAACTTACACACTCATTTAGAGAGGATCTTGACACTGCACAGAGGAGGCACAGTCAGTCTGACAATGATGGTGATCTCCAGGGATGTTTTCCTGCAGCAACATTCCTGCCAACTGGCCGTATGATCCAGAGTAGTTGGTTTGTAATAAACAGAAAGGTGTATATGTTAGGTAGTGTGCACTCAGAGCTGGTCCTAAGAAACAAACACATCCTGTAATAAACTGAATACCTGTAGTAGTGCTGCTGCAAATATGAAGCCCTTCTATCATGAGTGGTTTCAAAGAAGGTGTTTTGGAGGCTCGGTCACAGAAACTGTGCAGTCTGTTCAGTCCTGAGTGTCTCAGCTCTGATGGGGATGGATCACAGAGGGAAACACCTGAGTACAGACATTACAATACACTCTAACACTCCTAAGGTCAAGTGAAAACACAATTTAAACACTTTACAAAGAATGAATACATGTTTTCATGGAAATTATGTCATTAACCCTTTTTGTTGTGAGTAAATCTCACCGACTGCTTGTGGGACAAGCTAGAAGGAGGACTTATCACAGAATGTCTCCTGTGCTCCAGATGTGAAGTCTCACGCTCTGATCGTACGGCGATGAAGATGGTGATGATGAAGCCTCTCTGATCTGTGGCATTACAGTTTCTAGCTGCTATGTGCTTCACACTGTTGGATCTTACATGTGAAGCTTGGAGAAGACACAGGAGGACTGTGTCTCTCTTAAAAAAGAAAAAGAAAAAAGGAAACCTAACACCCCCCCCTCAGCTCCCACCGTAACCCCCCCCCCCCTCAACTCCCCAACCTCACACCATCCAATGTCTATACAAATGTAGGGTATCAGCTGGTAACAGAAAGCAAGTGTTACATATGTACTACTTATGTAACACTGCTGAAACATTTCTGGCCAGAAATGTGCAGTTATCAACCCAGACCCACCCTGATGATTGCACTGGCCGAAACATGATAAAAGCTCATAAAAATGTATGTTTCATCGAAAGATTTGTCCAAAAATATAATCGTATACTTTTGAAAAAGTTTAAAGTTTATAACAAACCAAAATAATAACATTTTTGTAAATAGTATTTCAAAATAGAGGCACACATAAAGTGGCTTAACTGTCATTATTGCTGTAATTAGGTTTGTTTGTTTGTTTGTTTGTTTGTTTGTTTTTTTAAAAAGCAACCTTTAGTCATTATTGTTCTCTCAGAAACAATGAAGAAGCTGTTGAACATTTATGTGTTGTGTAGGCAATCCTCTGGTCCACCCTCCCTCCCTCCCAGCCACAGTGAGACTGGGGCAGCCTGGCAGGATGTTGAAGCCTGGCTGCAGAGAGGATATGCCTACACTGTTCGTTTCAAACTGCTATATTTGATTTTTCTGACATTTATAGGTTACTGTTAGTGAATTTTAGATTTTCTGTAATAAATAAAATTGTCATCTTTTACTGATATCATTACTTAATTCATGTAATTGTATTTTATGTAAACAATTCAACCATTATACTGCAATGCAGAGCGTCAACTTTTAAATATCGCTCTACTTTCTTAAGTCATTCAAAAATATAGATATTACTTACTGTATTCAAAGATCTAGATCATGAATCATCACAGGACAATACACAGTATACTGGGTCATGGTAACTATGGTAGGTCTTCATGACTCCAGAATGGAGACATCGATCTGACTGAGAAATGAAAATTAGGTCAAGCAGTGTGTTCTTCTCTGTGGTAGGGGCAGTGATGACCTGTGCGTATCCCCTAGACTCAAACAGCTCCAGGATTGGTTTGTTTGCACTGGATAAAACATTCTCATTAAAATCACCACAAACTATGATGGGATGACAGTCCATGATCTCCAATGAGTCTAATAGGCTTACCAGGTTTTTCAGGAATGGCCTCAGAGTGTAGTCTGGAGGTCTGTATACAACTGCAATCAGAGCACTGACTGGTGCTTCAACCTTTAAAGCCAGAAATTCAAGGTCAGTTACATTATGGATGTACTGTTTTTCATGCACTTGAATGTCACTTTTCACATAAACAGCAACTCCACCACCACTTCTGTTTGCCATCTGGGGAAAGTTTGTGTAGGACAGGTGTCTGTTGCGTTTGAACAAATTGTAATTTTCCAAGTGGAGACTCTCTGCGACAAAAGAGCCCCGCAGGTGTGTTTCTGTTAGGCACAAAACATCTGCTAGACACAATTCATGGTGACTTTTGATGTCATTAATGTGAGCTGGCAGTCCCTCTGTATTATGATGAACAATGGTGAAAACCTCTGACCTGCTCAGTGTTTGCCTCACGTGTAGAAGAGGCATCATGTCATCAAGGTTGGCTTGTCTCATGTTCTCAAGCGCTGCAGTGATTTCTGGGTTGGTGAATATTTTTTTCTCCTCCATATCAAGAAGATACAGTCCACTGAGAGACGTCACTCTACTGACAGCTACGTAGGCCATGCCGGGCTCAAAAATGCTCTTAAGAGAGACAACAGCTGATGTAGTTGTCATACCCTGTACCTTATGTATTGTACATGCAAAGGCCAGCTTCACTGGGAACTGTCTTCGTACCACTCCTTTCTGCTTCAGATTCTCCTCTGCTCTCTCAATGTACACCATGTCGTCTGCTGGTGTGCGGTTATTCTTTCCAGATGTCTCATTATCCATTTTAAGTCCAAGCTTGATGATGTGTTGGTCGTTTTCAGAGTGAACTACTCTAAGTAGTATTCCAAAAGCTCCATTAACCAAACCATTTTGTATGTCAATGTTTCTGGTGAGCATGACACGAGCTCCTTCTGCAACTTTCAGTGTGTCTGGTAACTCGTTTTTACCTCCTTTCAACGGTCTGTCTTGAAGTGCCATTCTGCCAGTTCTAGGATCTTTTCTATAATCATCTGCATGGATGTCAATGATATGAGTGTGGAGCAGAGCCAGTGTTGCAGAGTTGTGTGCATCCACTTCTTTATTAGTTGCAAAAATGTGCAACGCATCAGTTGGACAAAGGGCTGGTTCAGTTATGGCCTGTGACAACAAATTTCTATCTGCTTCGCAAAGCTCATCCAACTTTCCTTTCACACGAATTCTGTTCAGCATCTCTGCAAAGACAACATCATCTTTCTGACGCATAATCTCAGTCAGAGTGATCATCTGAAAATGCTCCCGCCACAGGTCGATCTCGGACGGGTCGTGCACACAGAGAGGTTTAGACTGTCGCACTGGGGGTAGCTGATAGAAGTCTCCGACAGCAATGACTGACATGCCTCCAAAGGGTCTCCGAGTCCCTTTGATCTGTTTGAGTCTTGCATCTACATATGCAAACAGATGTCTTGACACCATAGACACTTCGTCAATGACGATTATTTCAGCATTCAAAAGTTCTGATCTGACTTCATCCAGCTGATTGCCAAGTCCCTGAATGGGAGGTTTTAAGCTTCTAGGCAGCTTGAGAAGAGAATGCAGTGTTGTTCCAGAAATGTTAAAAGCTGCAGTCCCAGTGAAAGCAGTTAACAGGACAGTGGGTTTTGATATGTCAACGTCGTCTGCATATCTGGGCACTTTGCTCAGTATCTTAGATGCTTCTGAGTAGATGCATTTGATAAGATGTGATTTTCCTGTTCCAGCACCACCATTAATATAAAAGAAAAACTGCTCTGGATTTAGAGCACAGACTCTTTTAATGCACCAGTCTCTAACTGCATAAAATATGCAGGCTTGCTTCTTGTTCAGATTCTGAAACATCTGACGTAACAATGTGGGATCAATAGCAGGGGGTTCCCTGATGGCTCTGACTTCTGTTGAAGCATCAGCCTGACGGCTGTAGTCGGGCACATCTTCCTGTTCATTTTCATTGTCTCGCTCTCTTTCTTGTTCAACAAGTGGCAACCTTACGAGATCTGATTCAGGTGCCAGATTACACCATTCGTCAGTCACACCTCTGTTCTGCTCATATTCCTCAACAGCGCTCTCGATCTCCTCACTGTTTTTCTCATATTTTTCTCTGTTTCTTTTGACAATGTGTTGCACGTACTCAAGACGGTCAGTACCTGGCAGCTGTACACAGCCAGCACCATAGAAAGCCTGATAGGTTGGCAACGATGGTGTTTTCAGTTCGTGGTCTGAACGATGAGGAAGGTACAGTTTAAGCAGTCTTCCGTAATATTGCTCTGGATGTTTTTCTTGTGAGCAGCGGTGAAATCTGATGATAGCAGGCTTATTGTTTTTGCGCCTTTGCACAAACCCCATCTCATTGAGAAGGGGCAAAACATCTTTACCTTTTTTCTGTTGGCCATAGACAATCCTGCAAGTAGCAGCAAAGTCTGCCATGCACATCTCCTCATACTCTGGTGTTTCAGGTCTGGCTTTGTATTTGTCATTCAAAGATGTCATCCAAACATTGGAAGACTCAGGTGTTGTGTTGTCCAGAACTGACAGGGGACGACTCATTTTCACAGGATTATCATCAGTTGGAATGAATATTACAGCACGTGAGCATTGCTTCATGTGAAGACCACATGCACGAGCAACACACTCCTGTGCACTGATCTCTCGCTTCTTTGAATATGCCTGCATGACGGCTCTCATTTCATCGCACTCATTTACACTGTCCTTATGGGAGTTCTCAATGACAGTTTTCAGGTACTCAGATAGCCCGCCCTCTTTTTTTGATATATATTTCATTAAATAATTTGCAGCACCAAAAGCATCTAAAACAAAGCTTATGTCGATATTACTGTTCCAGGCTTCAAGCAGATGTGGATTATAGCCGTTTATCCAAGAGTCTTTTGGATCACGCTTTAGTATGATCGTACTCCTCATGTTCATTTTATTCAGGTATCTCTCATATTCTGCATGTGTCAACTTGCATCTTTCCAAGAGCTGCTCTAAACTCATGGAAGCAGTTTCAGGTTCATTCAGCAGCTGGTTCAGTGGTCTGAGCTTGTTCTTTGCCGTTTCTACTTCCAGTGCATCATCCTCACTGGGTCTTGTGATCATTGTCTCATTGCAGGGTGGTTTGGGAAAACCAAAACGGCACCCGGAGCTTAAACTCCTAAAGCACGTCTTTGTGTGGTTCTTACTGTGTTTTTGCACTTCTGTTACTTTTTTGTACAGTTCAGGTTGTTTATGTGGATCAGGCAGCTGAGCTGTGATGTATTTGTTTATAAAATCAAGAACAGTTTGCTCATCATCCTCCTCAAACACAGGAGCACCTTCTACCCACAGGAGGCAGTGTATGTGTGGGCTTCCTCTGTGCTGAAACTCAACTCTGTAAAAGTAGTCAATGACTTTGCCAAGTGGCTCTGCGGGAGATAAGAGTAAATCTCTGAATAATGCTTCAACTCTCTTGTCAAACATGCGCATTGTTGTGACAGGATTGCTTCTCAGGATGTCACACTTTGCTGACCAGTCGAGTCCTTCAAAATTCACTTGTTCACCTTGCTGCCTTGTTATTGCCTCGATCACTTCAGGCCAGCGCATTTCAGCAGCTGAAAATGTGCAAAAGAACGTGGGAGTTCCCAACTGTCTGATCATGGCAAAAAGATCTCTTGTTGTTTTCTCCCAATAGGCTGGGGTTCCTCTCAGAGGCTGCATGAATCTCACTGCATCTTTATTTCGCACCAGTTTCTCCACCTCATGTTTATCTTGTAACATGCCTGAGGTTATTTTTCTACCATCTCTGGTCAGAGGCTTTGCCTTCCTTAACTGTACTGTCATGCTGGATGTAGCCAAGTGTATTTCAGTCACAAACTGTGCAAAGAATAAATAGTTTGTGTCTTTGGCAAAACGATCATCAATGCAGAAAAGTCTTGATTTGAAATACCCACTGGGGGATACTTTGATCAGCCTTCTTTCATCAAGTGTGTTTTGGCCTGTAGGAAACTGCACAGGGAAGGCCATGGCCTCCAGTTTAGGTGTTTTGAAAAAACTTATTGGATTGTTTCTCTCTGCAGGAGCAACAGAGTAGATTCCTTCACTGAAACATAATATCTCCTCAGCCACATCAGGGGGCTGCAAACAGGACTCGAGTGCAAAACCACCATTAGTCAGTCCATCTGCTTGCTCTGAATCATCTCTCATCTGTTCATGCGATTGTTCACCATCACAGGGTAACATGTCAATGTCCTGTTCATTTATATTTTGTGCTTCACTCAGTGCATTTTTCTCACAGCTGTCAATTTCCATTAAATCAGCCTCATCATAATCGTCCTCATTCATGTTTTCATCATCATCATCCTCATCATCTTCATCAGGAAGAGTTGGATCACACAGCTCAGCATCATCTCTGATGCTCACATCCTTATACTGTGGATGAATCTGCTTGAGTTTATGCAGTGCTTGCACAAGTTTAGACCAGCTTACAGTCTGAAACAGCTGATGACCTTTGTAAGACAAGCGTCTCTTCAATTTTACTCTGATCACCTGAGAATTAATTCTCAATCGAGGTAGTGTTTCAACAGTTTCCTGTACCTCTGATGGGACACAGACCACATTTCCTCTAATTGCTCTTTGTCTGCCTTTGGGAAGAGGAATGATCTTGGCAAATGGTATGCACTTGGCTATGAGATGTCTCTCCAGTATGTTGAGATCAGAAAGTTCAGCTGGAATATCAGCAAGATCCAACTTATTGGCAACAGCAAGTGCTGGCATGGATCCATTTTTAAGATGATCGTGGCAGGTGTGACATATCCACTCTCTCTTTCTCTCATCAGGCACTTTGCACTGCTCATTTCTGCAGTTTTCATCACAAACATGAACAAACTTTCCTGTCAAACATGTTGCAACTACATGTGGGTTTTTGACATACTTTGACCTTGTG
This sequence comes from Aulonocara stuartgranti, assembly GCF_965226115.1. Lineage (NCBI taxonomy): Eukaryota > Metazoa > Chordata > Actinopteri > Cichliformes > Cichlidae > Aulonocara > Aulonocara stuartgranti. The sequence goes on from NC_138959.1 coordinate 31,047,380, forward strand.
CAGGGTCGCACTTGGTTTGGAAATGAAGCCTTGAAGCATACAGTACATGGGTATGATGGTCCAGCTTTGATTTGTGATTTGAACACAGATATGGCCTCGTTGATCACACTGTTGTCACTCTCTTGGGTTTGTCTGTTCACCCATCTGTATTTCCTTTTTATTTTCATTGCACATCTCATGTTGTGCATAATCCTGAATGCAAGATTACTTTGATACCTGTCTCGCATTAGTTGTTTCATTAGTTGTCTGTGTCTTACTCTGAATGCATTGTCACGTGCATAACGCTGAGTCACTCGAGATCTCTGTCTCTCTCTGAATTCAGGGTTTTCTTGATACCTTTTAGTTATATAGTTTTTTTGTTTTTGTCTAAATTCAGCATTGTCACAGTAGCGTCTTTTAATATATTGTTGTTGTTTCTTTCTGAATTCATCGTTCTCACAGTAGCGTCTTTTAATATATTGTTGTTGTTTCTTTCTGAATTCATCGTTCTCACAGTAGCGTCTTTTAATATATTGTTGTTGTTTCTTTCTAACTGTAGCATTCTCAGAAAAACGTTTTTTAACATATTGTTTTTGTTTCTTTCTGAATTCATCATTTTCACAGTAACGTCTTTTCATATACTGTTGTTGTTTTTGTTTAACTTCAGGATTGTTTTTATATGTCTCGCTTGCGCAAGATTTTTTCTTTTCTTTGTAATCTTTATTTGAAGCATACTTTTGTTGTTCTCTCCTTTTTTGGTTTTCTTTTCTCTGATTTCTGGGTTTCTCTGATGCCATTAATCTTCTTTTCATTTTGTGCCTTTGTTGTTTATTAACTTTTTTCAGTTTTTGTAAAACTATATCAGAAAGGTCACAGGCAGCAACATTTGTTATGGCAGCATTTGATTGACATGAAAAAGCATCACTTGATGGAAGGAAACTTAATTCACTGCATAGTTCTTCAGTTGGTATATTAGGAGGTTCATTCTGATCTTCATATGATGTGAACTGAGTCACGTGAACTTCTTTTTGTTTCACCGGTGGCGTACAAATGGACATTTGACAAAAGATGTTCTCAGTCAGATCAGTCGTTGTGTTTCTCCTTGGAGTAGAGGAGTTTGCTTCATCAACAGTTGTATCAGAGTGAGTAGATGCCACAGCAGTGGCAGCTGTTGGTCTGCAGACTGTGTCTGTGATAGTATCACTCAGGTTGACTGTGCTCATACTGTAGAACTGCACAGGCTTCAGTTCATAGTTACAAGAGGGTGATATCTCCATCATTTCATAAGAATCTTGGATCCTCTTAATCATGTCACTGAGGAGTGTGAATTTCAGCATCACAGCTGTACCACGATTACGTGACTGTAGTAATAGAGGAAGACCACTGGGTGTTCTGGAGTGTGGATCAAAGAAACCATATTTGCCTGATGTGGATCTGAACACTGCGATACACAATCCACTCATAATCAATAAGGCATACTGCACATCTGACAACAGGCAGCTCAGTCCTGCTTCTAAGCTGAGAAAGGTATCTACTGCTTCCTCTGGAGGTTCTTCAAATGTCCCATACCGGGAAGGCTGTGTCATGTCGACATCATACATAGACCAGCGAGCATCAACTTTGTCTGGCAGCTCATCGGTTGCCAAATGAATATTTTTAGGAAATCTTTTCTTGGCCTCTTTGTACATCACATCACCTTTATCCAAGACCAGATTAAGGTCAGCTGTAGTCATGTTTTCATTCTCATGAAGGAAAGCAAGAAATGTGAGTGAGTTACATGTGCACTGCTTGTTTCTGGAGTCTCCATATTTAGGATGAGCCTGGCTGCGAGATGCACAGACATGTATAACAGAGGGCTGGTTTTCAAGGTTCACTCTTTCTGCATGAGATGGTCCTGCCACATCACTGTGACAGCCTCTTTTCAAAAAGTCAGCATAACCCACCTGTGGGGCACTTGACACCTCATGTTGTTCATTAACTTTATGCTGCAGTCCACTCTTTACAGCATCAGCATAAGATACCTGTTGTACATGTGCAGGAACATGTTGACCTGCCTGTTTGACACTGTCAGAATTGGTCTTTGTAGACACACTGTCTTCTGCAGAGCTCTGAGGAAAATCAAACTCAGCTTGTTCACATGTTGGTACTTTGTGAAACTCATGAAACTTTTTCCAGCGTTGTTTTGCAGCTTGTGACTTTTTCTGCTTCCTTGGCATTTTCACACACCTGCAAGTGTTTCTTAGTCTTTAGAAAATATGTTCACAAGATAAGAGTGGCACACACCAGGAGATGTTGTCTTTGTTTTTATATTTCAGTTTTTATTTGTCTTAAACAGTTGTCTTTCGTTTGACAGTTTGTTCTTCAGTTGAGAGAATATTATGCACTCTCTTTATTGGCTTGGCATTTTTCAGCAGCAAGCCAAGAGTGAAAAACAGGTAGAGAGAAAATTTAGAAGAGAGAACAGGCAGAGCAGGAGAGACACGGCTGGGAAATCACAATCAAACCGTGAATTAGTTTTCTTTGTTCAGTTTGTTCTCAGGTAGAGGCAATATATGCACTCTTTATTGCTTTAATGGCTTGGTGTTTTTCAGCAGCAAGCCAAGAGTGAAAAACAGGTAGAGAGAAAATTTAGCAGTGAGAACAGACAGAGCAGGAGAGACACGGCTTTAAATCAAACCGCAGATTTTTCTTTGTTTGTTCATAGGTTGAGGCAAAATATGCACTCTTTATTGCTTTGTTGGCTTGGCGTTTTTCAGCAGCAAGCCAAGAGTGAAAAACAGGTAGAGAGAAAATTTAGCAGAGAGAACAGACAGAGCAGGAGAGACACGGCTTTAAATCAAACCGCAAAAGGATTGTTGGTTTGGCAAAATTTCTCACAAACCACAGAGTGAAATACAGATGGAAAGAAGGCAGAGACAATAGGTGGAGCAGGACAGAGGATAGAGGGGTTGGGGGGTTGGGATGTGAGAGAGAAGACTGGAGATCTGGTCCTTGTTCTTCTTCTTCTACACACTCTGAACAAAAAACAAGAAAAAAAAATAATTTTATTAAAATTATATCACATGGTAATTGTATGAACTAAATGTGACTACTGCAAAAGGACAAAACAAATATTCAAGCTAAACTGTTGTCGGCTGCCATGTGCAAAAAGTTGCATAATTGGGCACTTTTTAAAAGAATAAATATTTAATTAAATTCAGCAATAATATTTTTAAATACAAATATGATTGAGTGAATCATTAATTAATCACATGTAGTGTGACTACAAAAATGTACGAAAAAAATATTTTAGCCCAATTGTTAAGCTGCACTTATGTGTATTTATTATAAAATTGTGTTTAAAAGGTCTAGCACAAAGTTTGAACCCATCACTTTACAGCTTATATTAGTCATATAATTTTTTTATTTTGGTCTACTTCTCTTACAGTATGTGCACACCTACCAGGCAAAGCACAGTGTCAGTCAGGTTCCTGAAAGAAACGAGAAATAATACGTTAGTTGTCTGTACAGTGTTATCAGACTAACAGAAATACAAAGCCCACACGACATGATACACTGAACTTCTAGTCAGCAGGGTAATTATAGAGTAATATAGCACACCAACTGATACAGCAGTCATTTTACAATTCAAACTAGTTAACTGAAGTATTGCCACTTATGTAAGGCTACTGTTAGACTGTTACTAGCCTTAGCATTGCTGCTAGCGCTAGCATTCCGGCTAGCATTAGCACTTCAGTTAGTGTTAGCATTGCAGCTAGCGTTAGCATTGCAGCTAGCGTTAGCATTGCAGCTAGCGTTAGCAATGCTGCTAGCGCTAGCAATGCTGCTAGCGCTAGCACTCTTACTGTTAAAACTGAGCCACAATGGCAATAATAAAGCTAATTTCTTACTTTTGTCTCACTGACCGGCAAGAAATATCACAGGAATATTATTTTTGTCAGTTAACAACTGCTAAGGCTAGTGTTAGCACTATAGCTAGCGTTAGCATTGTTGCTAGCATTAGCATTGAAGCTAGCGTTAGCACTGCTGCTAACAGCAAAACGTAATAAACGTATATAAATGATAGCGAAGGTTATTCTTTTTTCTTTCTTTCTTCTTTGAATTGTTTTTAACTCTGTTGGACTTGATATGTGAGTTTAAATGTCAAACATGTATTTTTTCCATCATAAAAATAAAACACTGCAGTACTGAGTGTACTGTACTTACCACAGCAGAGAGCAAAGCGGAATGACGACAGTTGGTCCAGTGATAGGTTAAAAACAGATGAGGCGTTCAGGTGGTGCTTGGAAATTTGACCATCAGTTTGAACAGCAATAATGAGCATATACATGTCTGTGTGTTGGTCTCTGTGTGTGACAGACATAGAGAGATAGAGGGAAAAAATACACTATACTAGTGTAAAAATTGGTCCTTTTTGCCCAAGTATAAGCGAATGAGTGACATACAGAAAAACAGGGCAACTGGCATTAAATGAGCAAATAAAAAGTATTAAATCTTGAACTGTTTTGTGGGTTTTATTTTAAGACTACTTTGAGTATATTCGTGGGGAGATAAACTATACAGACTATAAACAGAGACATTAAATGAGATTAGGTTAGTGAAACGTTAGTTAAAAGGTGGGGAAATTAACTACAGACCGATAGATGCTGAGAGCTTTAATTATCCAGTCAGAAAGGATGATTTTGAAGTCATCAACTGACTCCAACTGCCCAGATCTGAAAAACCTTTGTGCCAATCACAATGCTCTACTTAGTTGGCATATACTAACTAGTGACAAACTATTAATCTGTGGCAAAACCCTGTCAAATCTGTCTTATTGTACTTTTGAAAAAGTTAATCTTACTACAATCTAACATTTTTAGGTTTAACCTTGGCAGAGTGAGAGAGAGCTCGTTAAGCAGGCAGGTGTGAGCCTGGTTGCTATAGTGACAATGGCTCCATACACACGACACAGACATGCGCCTCACTTTTGCTGCTTAAAATGAACAGAAAAGTCAGGCCGAAACAAATCGTTCCCAAATTAAAAGTACAAGTCGTATTGACAAAATTCTTTCACCGTGAGCGACAGCAGCTTCTAGTCTACCAAATTCTCAGTTTTCATGCCTGTGGAGTTTATTATATGGACGTGGTGACAGTGTAAAGACACCATGCTCTTCTGATTTTCAAACGAACCTTCTGAGCCATTTTAACATTAGAGTCTATGGAAGAGTTGGAAGGAGGAGGCTGTGCATTGGTGACATTTATGAAAGAACCGTAACACCTAGGACAATAGTAAACACATTGGATGAAAGAGGACAGCCATGGCTACGTTTTGAGGGTAAAATCATACCTGTAGAGCAAACGCTGTGGACACAGCAGCAGTTTTAAAAAAGATTTTAAGATTAATTTTTTTGCTCCTCTCACTCTAGCAGTTGAGCTGTCTCACTCTAGCCCCAACATTCCGTCCCATACACACCCATTATAAATTTTGAAACGGGTGAAAAAACATCATGAAACTTAAACTGGAACTGAAGAAAAAGTATAATAGATATTGAAAAGATAAATACAAGTTGAATAGTTGAATGTCTTGTCTTCGTTTTAAAGTTTGAATGGTGGCTCTATGTCAATGTATGTGGAAGTAGTAAGAGTTTAAAAATGAATAAGTTGAATGAGAATTTGAAGGGTCTCCCCATTGAAATACATGGGAAATTTTGGGAAATTTTTGTTGAATAAAGTTGAATAAAATTAAAAATATAAATGTTAAAAATATGAAAAATAGAAGCAGTGTTGTCCAAAAGAATAGGAATCTAACGGTGTTTGAATGGTTTTTCTAAGTTGAACGGTTTTGAAGGAGTAGGATTACAAAAAACGTACGGAATAGATAAAATATAATAACTAGAAAGTGCATTTTCTGAAGAAACTGCAGTGTGAATGCTTGAATCTGAATGTATGCACTGAAATGAATTAATTGCTGAATTTTGAGTTAAAAATATTGAATGAGATTAAAAAAAAAACAAAAAAAAAACGAATTTAACCTGAAAACAAAGGTGCTGAACTGCTAAAAGCTGAAGGTTACACAGAAGAAGGAGTTGGAAAAAAACTGAAAATGTTTTAAATGTAAATTAGAAAACCCTAAGAAATGAGAAAAGAACATTTAGAGTCAGAAAACATCTGAATGAATATTAAAAGGTCATATTCTTTGAATCACTGAATGACTCAAATGTGATCCCTCCACTTTGATCCACACAGTTTAAAAAGTTTAAATGCCTGAGCTTTGAAAGATACGGTGTTGGAAAGAGAACAATAATGGCGACAATTTGAGGGTAAAATGATGGCTGTAACACTGTGGACACAGCAGCAGTTGAAAGAGAAGTGCTTAAGATGAATCTTGGTACAGTGGCAGGCAGAGCTCGTTAAGCAGGCAGGTGTGAGCCTGGTTGCTATAGTGACCGCACCCAATGGCTCCATACACACGTACACAGACATGCGCCTCACTTTTGCTGCTTAAAATGAACAGAAAAGTCAGGCCGAAACAAATCGTTCCCAAATGAAAAGTAAAAGTCGTATTGACAAAATTCTTTCACCGTGAGCGACAGCAGCTTCTAGTCTACTGAATTCTCAGTTTTCATGCCTGTGGAGTTTATTATATGGACGTGGTGACAGTGGAAAGACACCATGCTCTTCTGATTTTCAAACGAACCTTCTGAGCCATTTTAACATTAGAGTCTATGGAAGAGTTGGAGGGAGGAGGCTGTGCATTGGTGACATTTATGAAAGAACCATAACACCTAGTACAATAGTAAACACATTGGATGAAAGAGGACAGCCATGGCTACGTTTTGAGGGTAAAATCATACCTGTAGAGCAAACGCTGCGGACACAGCAGCAGTTTTAAAAAATATTTTAAGATTAATTTTTTTGCTCCTCTCACTCTAGCAGTTGAGCTGCCTCACTCTAGCCCCAACATTCCGTCCCATACACACCCATTATAAACTCTGAAACGGGTGAAAAAACATCATGAAACTTAAACTGGAACTGAAGAAAAAGTATAATAGATATTGAAAAGATAAATACAAGTTGAATAGTTGAATGTCTTGTCTTCGTTTTAAAGTTTGAATGGTGGCTCTATGTCAATGTATGTGGAAGTAGTAAGAGTTTAAAAATGAGTAAGTTGAATGAGGATTTGAAGGGTCTCCCCATTGAAATACATGGGAAATTTTGGGAAATTTTTGTTGAATAAAGTTGAATAAAATTAAAAATATAAATGTTAAAAATGAGAAAAATAGAAGCAGTCATGTCCAAAAGAAGAGGAATCTAATGGTGTTTGAATGGTTTTTCTAAGTTGAACGGTTTTGAAGGAGTAGGAGTACAAAAAACGTACGGAATACAGAATAAAATAGAATAAAGATTAGAAGAACAATACTGTGAATGCTTTTCAAGCATTCACACTAATAACTAGAAAGTGCATTTTCTGAAGAAACTGCAGTGTGAATGCTTGAATCTGAATGTATGCACTGAAATGAATTAATTGCTGAATGTTAAGTTAAAAATCTGAATGAGCTGGAAAATACAGAATTTTTAACCTGAAAATAAAAGTGCAGAACTTTTGAAAGCTGATGTTCACACAGAAGAAGTTGGAAAAAGCTAAGCATGTTTAAAATGTAAATAATAAAAAGATGAGTAATGACAAAAGAAAATTTAGAGTCAAAAAACCTCTGAATGAATATTAAAAGTTCATATTCTTCTAATTGAAATGAACTTAAAAGATGAACAAACATTCTGCAGAAAATACAAACTTTAATATACAGCATGATGTTTTTCAGACATATACACATGTGTATATCATGTTTAATAGTATTACATACATCAATTTGTTTTGTATGTCATAGAAAATAACATAAAAATCTTAAGTCATATTTTACAGCTTCTTTCTGAAAAGGACTGGTAGAATAAAGAAAAATAACTAAATTAAATAACTAAATAAAAAATAATGAGCAACATATGAAATACATGAAAATTCAACTTTTAAAACCACAATCCTGAACCTTTAAATTGTGTTGGTTTCTTAGAACATGGCTGAACAGCTTTTTCTATCGGTCTACTTAATCTTCTGATCTGTCTACACATCTTTTTATTACTCATTCTTTTTTATGTTTTAATGTAAACAGAGTCCACACAGTGGTAAAAGAGAACTGTATAGAGATTTGTGAGTAAACTCAAATGAAAGCCTAAGGTGGTGACACAGTTTAACACATGCAAATAATCAAATAAACACATTAGTCCTTTTTGTGAACATGGATTAATAAGTATCAATACAGCATTGTTCAGCCATGCCACTAAATGCTTTTTTACACATTGTTTTAACCTGGGCTCAGACACAAAGTCCCAAATTTAGTTAGTCCCTGACTTTGAGTTGTGGTTATGACTAATTATTATACACAAGGCTTTATCTATCTAAACTCTAAGGACACAAATATGAAAAAACCTATACTTACCAGCTGATACCCCACACTACACACTAGGTGTGCCATGTGACCTGAAACTTTGGTACAAAATCATCATAATCATTCTGTTAACACTGTTTTTTAACACTGTTTGTGTTGCTGTTCAGCAGTTTAAAATGTTTTAGATTGGATTACATGGAATGAATTTGAATTTTCTTGGGGGTTTTTGTATGTGTTTCGTTCTCAGCAGATTTTTTCTTCCATACTGTTGAATTCCAGTTACCACATTTCTGGTCATATGACATCCCAAGTGCCCACTTAAAAAAATCCCCACAGTTAATTCAACATTAAAACAAAATAAAAAAAATGTTAAATAAATAAAGGTTTGCTCTGTGATGAAATATTAAATAAGCATACATTGTACAGAGCACTAACAATGAAAACAATCCTTTAGCCTGTTGATCAGAGAGAGGCAGTCATTATGTCCATTTAAAACCTGTAATCACAGAGCACATCATTTCTGTGAAACTATAAAGTCCCATATGATCCTCATCACGTCCAGTGACTTCAGAGTGGATCCTCCCTGTCATCCGGCCAGTGTTTGATGTGTGGCAAGCAGCACAGAAGCAGGATAGCTGAGGACTTTAAAAGAAGAGCAGAAAACGGGAACATATGTAGTTGTAAATGTAAATATCAGTGATACTTGTCTTGTCAAAGGGAATAAAATAATGAAAATGTTAACTTACACACTCATTTAGAGAGGATCTTGACACTGCACAGAGGAGGCACAGTCAGTCTGACAATGATGGTGATCTCCAGGGATGTTTTCCTGCAGCAACATTCCTGCCAACTGGCCATATGATCCAGAGTAGTTGGTTTGTAATGAACAGAAAGGTGTATATGTTAGGTAGTGTGCACTCAGAGCTGGTCCTAAGAAACAAACACATCCTGTAATAAACTGAATACCTGTAGTAGTGCTGCTGCAAATATGAAGCCCTTCTATCATGAGTGGTTTCAAAGAAGGTGTTTTGGAGGCTCGGTCACAGAAACTGTGCAGTCTGTTCAGTCCTGAGTGTCTCAGCTCTGATGGGGATGGATCACAGAGGGAAACACCTGAGTACAGACATTACAATACACTCTAACACTCCTAAGGTCAAGTGAAAACAGAATTTAAACACTTCACAAAGAATGAATACATGTTTTCATGGAAATAATGTCATTAACCCTTTTTGTTGTGAGTAAATCTCACCGACTGCTTGTGGGACAAGCTAGAAGGAGGACTTATCACAGAATGTCTCCTGTGCTCCAGATGTGAAGTCTCACGCTCTGATCGTACGGCGATGAAGATGGTGATGATGAAGCCTCTCTGATCTGTGGCATTACAGTTTCTAGCTGCTATGTGCTTCACACTGTTGGATCTTACATGTGAAGCTTGGAGAAGACACAGGAGGACTGTGTCTCTCTTAAAAAAGAAAAAGAAAAAAGGAAACCTAACACCCCCCCCCCTCAGCTCCCACCGTAAACCCCCCCCCCCCCCCCCCCCACTCAACTCCCCAACCTCACACCATCCAATGTCTATACAAATGTAGGGTATCAGCTGGTAACAGAAAGCAAGTGTTACATATGTACTACTTATGTAACACTGCTGAAACATTTCTGGCCAGAAATGTGCAGTTATCAACCCAGACCCACCCTGATGATTGCACTGGCCGAAACATGATAAAAGCTCATAAAAATGTATGTTTCATCGAAAGATTTGTCCAGAAATATAATCGTATACTTTTGAAAAAGTTTAAAGTTTATAACAAACCAAAATAATAACATTTTTGTAAATAGTATTTCAAAATAGAGGCACACATAAAGTGGCTTAACTGTCATTATTGCTGTAATTAGGTTTGTTTGTTTGTTTGTTTGTTTGTTTGTTTAAAAAGCAACCTTTAGTCATTGTTGTTCTCTCAGAAACAATGAAGAAGCTGTTGAACATTTATGTGTTGTGTAGGCAATCCTCTGGTCCACCCTCCCTCCCTCCCAGCCACAGTGAGACTGGGGCAGCCTGGCAGGATGTTGAAGCCTGGCTGCAGAGAGGATATGCCTACACTATTCATTTTAAACTGCTATATTTGATTTTTCTGACATTTATAGGTTACTGTTAGTGAATTTTAGATTTTCTGTGATAAATAAAATTGTCATCTTTTACTGATATCATTACTTAATTCATGTAATTGTATTTTATGTAAACAATTCAACCATTATACTGCAATGCAGGGCGTCAACTTTTAAATATCGCTCTACTTTCTTAAGTCATTCAAAAATATAGATATTACTTACTGTATTCAAAGATCTAGATCATGAATCATCACAGGACAATACACAGTATACTGGGTCATGGTAACTATGGTAGGTCTTCATGACTCCAGAATGGAGACATCGATCTGACTGAGAAATGAAAATTAGGTCAAGCAGTGTGTTCTTCTCTGTGGTAGGGGCAGTGATGACCTGTGCGTATCCCCTAGACTCAAACAGCTCCAGGATTGGTTTGTTTGCACTGGATAAAACATTCTCATTAAAATCACCACAAACTATGATGGGATGACAGTCCATGATCTCCAATGAGTCTAATAGGCTTACCAGGTTTTTCAGGAATGGCCTCAGAGTGTAGTCTGGAGGTCTGTATACAACTGCAATCAGAGCACTGACTGGTGCTTCAACCTTTAAAGCCAGAAATTCAAGGTCAGTTACATTATGGATGTACTGTTTTTCATGCACTTGAATGTCACTTTTCACATAAACAGCAACTCCACCACCACTTCTGTTTGCCATCTGGGGAAAGTTTGTGTAGGACAGGTGTCTGTTGCGTTTGAACAAATTGTAATTTTCCAAGTGGAGACTCTCTGCGACAAAAGAGCCCCGCAGGTGTGTTTCTGTTAGGCACAAAACATCTGCTAGACACAATTCATGGTGACTTTTGATGTCATTAATGTGAGCTGGCAGTCCCTCTGTATTATGATGAACAATGGTGAAAACCTCTGACCTGCTCAGTGTTTGCCTCACGTGTAGAAGAGGCATCATGTCATCAAGGTTGGCTTGTCTCATGTTCTCAAGCGCTGCAGTGATTTCTGGGTTGGTGAATATTTTTTTCTCCTCCATATCAAGAAGATACAGTCCACTGAGAGACGTCACTCTACTGACAGCTACGTAGGCCATGCCGGGCTCAAAAATGCTCTTAAGAGAGACAACAGCTGATGTAGTTGTCATACCCTGTACCTTATGTATTGTACATGCAAAGGCCAGCTTCACTGGGAACTGTCTTCGTACCACTCCTTTCTGCTTCAGATTCTCCTCTGCTCTCTCAATGTACACCATGTCGTCTGCTGGTGTGCGGTTATTCTTTCCAGATGTCTCATTATCCATTTTAAGTCCAAGCTTGATGATGTGTTGGTCGTTTTCAGAGTGAACTACTCTAAGTAGTATTCCAAAAGCTCCATTAACCAAACCATTTTGTATGTCAATGTTTCTGGTGAGCATGACACGAGCTCCTTCTGCAACTTTCAGTGTGTCTGGTAACTCGTTTTTACCTCCTTTCAACGGTCTGTCTTGAAGTGCCATTCTGCCAGTTCTAGGATCTTTTCTATAATCATCTGCATGGATGTCAATGATATGAGTGTGGAGCAGAGCCAGTGTTGCAGAGTTGTGTGCATCCACTTCTTTATTAGTTGCAAAAATGTGCAATGCATCAGTTGGACAATGGGCTGGTTCAGTTATGGCCTGTGACAACAAATTTCTATCTGCTTCGCAAAGCTCATCCAACTTTCCTTTCACACGAATTCTGTTCAGCATCTCTGCAAAGACAACATCATCTTTCTGACGCATAATCTCAGTCAGAGTGATCATCTGAAAATGCTCCCGCCACAGGTCGATCTCAGACGGGTCGTGCACACAGAGAGGTTTAGACTGTCGCACTGGGGGTAGCTGATAGAAGTCTCCGACAGCAATGACTGACATGCCTCCAAAGGGTCTCCGAGTCCCTTTGATCTGTTTGAGTCTTGCATCTACATATGCAAACAGATGTCTTGACACCATAGACACTTCGTCAATGACGATTATTTCAGCATTCAAAAGTTCTGATCTGACTTCATCCAGCTGATTGCCAAGTCCCTGAATGGGAGGTTTTAAGCTTCTAGGCAGCTTGAGAAGAGAATGCAGTGTTGTTCCAGAAATGTTAAAAGCTGCAGTCCCAGTGAAAGCAGTTAACAGGACAGTGGGTTTTGATATGTCAACGTCGTCTGCATATCTGGGCACTTTGCTCAGTATCTTAGATGCTTCTGAGTAGATGCATTTGATAAGATGTGATTTTCCTGTTCCAGCACCACCATTAATATAAAAGAAAAACTGCTCTGGATTTAGAGCACAGACTCTTTTAATGCACCAGTCTCTAACTGCATAAAATATGCAGGCTTGCTTCTTGTTCAGATTCTGAAACATCTGACGTAACAATGTGGGATCAATAGCAGGGGGTTCCCTGATGGCTCTGACTTCTGTTGAAGCATCAGCCTGACGGCTGTAGTCAGGCACATCTTCCTGTTCATTTTCATTGTCTCGCTCTCTTTCTTGTTCGACAAGTGGCAACCTTACGAGATCTGATTCAGGTGCCAGATTACACCATTCGTCAGTCACACCTCTGTTCTGCTCATATTCCTCAACAGCGCTCTCGATCTCCTCACTGTTTTTCTCATATTTTTCTCTGTTTCTTTTGACAATGTGTTGCACGTACTCAAGATGGTCAGTACCTGGTAGCTGTACACAGCCAGCACCATAGAAAGCCTGATAGGTTGGCAACGATGGTGTTTTCAGTTCGTGGTCTGAACGATGAGGAAGGTACAGTTTAAGCAGTCTTCCGTAATATTGCTCTGGATGTTTTTCTTGTGAGCAGCGGTGAAATCTGATGATAGCAGGCTTATTGTTTTTGCGCCTTTGCACAAACCCCATCTCATTGAGAAGGGGCAAAACATCTTTACCTTTTTTCTGTTGGCCATAGACAATCCTGCAAGTAGCAGCAAAGTCTGCCATGCACATCTCCTCATACTCTGGTGTTTCAGGTCTGGCTTTGTATTTGTCATTCAAAGATGTCATCCAAACATTGGAAGACTCAGGTGTTGTGTTGTCCAGAACTGACAGGGGACGACTCATTTTCACAGGATTATCATCAGTTGGTATGAATATTACAGCACGTGAACATTGCTTCATGTGAAGACCACATGCACGAGCAACACATTCTTGTGCACTGATCTCTCGCTTCTTTGAATATGCCTGCATGACGGCTCTCATTTCATCGCACTCATTTACACTGTCCTTATGGGAGTTCTCAATGACAGTTTTCAGGTACTCAGATAGCCCGCCCTCTTTTTTTGATATATATTTCATTAAATAATTTGCAGCACCAAAAGCATCTAAAACAAAGCTTATGTCGATATTACTGTTCCAGGCTTCAAGCAAATGTGGATTATAGCCATTTATCCAAGAGTCTTTTGGATCACGCTTTAGTATGATCGTACTCCTCATGTTCATTTTATTCAGGTATCTCTGATATTCTGCATGTGTCAAGTTGCATCTTGCCAAGAGCTGCTCTAAACTCATGGAAGCAGTTTCAGGTTCATTCAGCAGCTGGTTCAGTGGTCTGAGCTTGTTCTTTGCTGTTTCTACTTCCAGTGCATCATCCTCACTGGGTCTTGTGATCATTGTCTCATTGCAGGGTGGTTTGGGAAAACCAAAACGGCACCCGGAGCTTAAACTCCTAAAGCACGTCTTTGTGTGGTTCTTACTATGTTTTTGCACTTCTGTTACTTTCTTGTACAGTTCAGGTTGTTTATGTGGATCAGGCAGCTGAGCTGTGATGTATTTGTTTATAAAATCAAGAACAGTTTGCTCATCATCCTCCTCAAACACAGGAGCACCTTCTACCCACAGGAGACAGTGTATGTGTGGGCTTCCTCTGTGCTGAAACTCAACTCTGTAAAAGTAGTCAATGACTTTGCCAAGTGGCTCTGCGGGAGATAAGAGTAAATCTCTGAATAATGCTTCAACTCTCTTGTCAAACATGCGCATTGTTGTGACAGGATTGCTTCTCAGGATGTCACACTTTGCTGACCAGTCGAGTCCTTCAAAATTGACTTGTTCACCTTGCTGCCTTGTTATTGCCTCGATCACTTCAGGCCAGCGCATTTCAGCAGCTGAAAATGTGCAAAAGAACGTGGGAGTTCCCAACTGTCTGATCATGGCAAAAAGATCTCTTGTTGTTTTCTCCCAATAGGCTGGGGTTCCTCTCAGAGGCTGCATGAATCTCACTGCGTCTTTATTTCGCACCAGTTTCTCCACCTCATGTTTATCTTGTAACATGCCTGAGGTTATTTTTCTCCCATCTCTGGTCAGAGGCTTTGCCTTTCTTAACTGTATCGTCATGCTGGAAGTAGCCAAGTGTATTTCAGTCACAAACTGTGCAAAGAACAAATAGTTTGTGTCTTTGGCAAAACGATCATCAATGCAGAAAAGTCTTGATTTGAAATACCCACTGGGGGATACTTTGATCAGCCTTCTTTCATCAAGTGTGTTTTGGCCTGTAGGAAACTGCACAGGGAAGGCCATGGCCTCCAGTTTAGGTGTTTTGAAAAAACTTATTGGATTGTTTCTCTCTGCAGGAGCAACAGAGTAGATTCCTTCACTGAAACATAATATCTCCTCAGCCACATCAGGGGGCTGTAAACAGGACTCGAGTGCAAAACCACCATTAGTCAGTCCATCTGCTTGCTCTGAATCATCTCTCATCTGTTCATGCGATTGTTCACCATCACAGGGTAACGTGTCAATGTCCTGTTCATTTTTATTTTGTGCTTCACTCAGTGCATTTTTCTCACAGCTGTCAATTTCCATTAAATCAGCCTCATCATAATCGTCCTCATTCATGTTTTCATCATCATCATCATCATCATCTTCATCAGGAAGTGTTGGATCACACAGCTCAGCATCATCTCTGATGCTCACATCCTTATACTGTGGATGAATCTGCTTGAGTTTATGCAGTGCTTGCACAAGTTTAGACCAGCTTACAGTCTGAAACAGCTGATGACCTTTGTAAGACAAGCGTCTCTTCAGTTTCACTCTCATGATCTGAGAATTAATTCTCAATCGAGGCAATGCTTCAACAGTTTCCTGTACCTCGGATGGGACACAGACCACATTTCCTCTAATTGCTCTTTGTCTGCCTTTGGGAAGAGGAATGATCTTGGCAAATGGTATGCACTTGGCTATGAGATGTCTCTCCAGTATGTTGAGATCAGACAGTTCAGGTGGAATATCAGCAAGCTCCAGTGTATTGGCAACAGCAAGTGCTGGCATGAATCCATTTTTAAGATGATCGTGGCAGGTGTGACAAATCCACTCTCTCTTTCTCTCATCGGGAACATTGCACTGCTCATTTCTGCAGTTTTCATCACAAACATGAACAAACTTTCCTGTCAAACATGTTGCAACCACATGTGGGTTTTTGACATAATTTGACCTTGTGCAGGGTCGTACTTGGTTTGGAAATGAAGCCTTGAAGCATACAGTACATGGGTATGATGGTCCAACTTTGATTTGTGATTTGAACACAGATATGGCCTCGTTAATCACACTGTTGTCACTCTCTTGGGTTTGTCTGTTCACCCATCTGTATTTCCTTTTTATTTTCATTGCACATCTCATATTGTGCATAATCCTGAAGGCAAGATTACTTTGATACCTGTCTCGCATTAGTTGTTTCATTAGTTGTCTGTGTCTTACTCTGAATGCGTCATCACGTGCATAACGCTGAGTCACTCGAGATCTCTGTCTCTCTCTGAATTCAGGGTTTTCTTGATACCTTTTAGTGATATAGTTTTTTTGTTTTTGTCTAAATTCAGCATTGTCACAGTAGCGTCTTTTAATATATTGTTGTTGTTTCTTTCTAACTGTAGCATTCTCAGAAAAACGTCTTTTAACATATTGGTTTTTTTTCTGTCTGAATTCATCATTCTCACAATAACGTCTTTTCATATACTGTTGTTTTTTCTGTCTGACTTCAGGATTGTTTTTATATGCCTCGCTTGTGCAAGATTTTTTCTTTTCTTTGTAATCTTTATTTGAAGCGTACTTTTGTCGTTCTTTCCTTTTTTGGTTTTCTTTTCTCTGATTTCTGGGTTTCTCTGATGCCATTAATCTTCTTTTCATTTTTTGCCTTTGTTGTTTATTAACTTTTTTCAGTTTTTGTAAAACTATATCAGAAACATCACAGGCAGCAACATTTTTTATTGCAGCATTTGATTGACATGAAAAAGCATCATTCGATGGAAAGAAATTTAATTCACTGCATAGTTCTTCAGTTGGTATATTAGGAGGTTCATTCTGATCTTCATATGATGTGAACTGAGTCATATGGTCTTCTTTTTGTTCCACCAGTGGCGTACAAATGGACATTTGAAAAAAGATGTTCTCAGTCAGATCAGTGGTTGTGTTTCTCCTTGGAGAAGAGGAGTTTGCTTCATCAACAGTTGTATCAGAGTGAGTAGGTGCCACAGCAGTGGCAGCTGTTGGTCTGCAGACTGTGTCTGTGATAGTATCACTCAGGTTGACTGTGCTCATACTGTAGAACTGCACAGGCTTCAGTTCATAGTTACAAGAAGGTGATATCTCCATCATTTCATAAGAATCTTGGATCCTCTTAATCATGTCACTGAGGAGTGTGAATTTCAGCATCACTGCTGTACCACGATTACGTGACTGTAGTATTAGAGGAAGACCACTGGCTGTTCTGGAGTGTGGATCAAAGAAACCATATTTGCCCGATGTGGATCTGAACACTGCGATACACAATCCACTCATAATCAATAAGGCATACTGCACATCTGACAACAGGCAGCTCAGTCCTGCTTCTAAGCTGAGAAAGGTATCTACTGCCTCCTCTGGAGGTTCTTCAAATGTCCCATACCGGGAAGGCTGTGTCATGTCGACATCATACATAGACCTGCGAGCATCAACTTTGTCTGGCAGCTCATCGGTTGCCAAATGAATATTTTTAGGAAATCTTTTCTTGGCCTCTTTGTACATCACATCACCTTTATCCAAGACCAGATTAAGGTCAGCTGTAGTCATGTTTTCATTCTCATGAAGGAATGCAAGAAATGTGAGTGAGTTACATGTGCACTGCTTGTTTCTGGAGTCTCCATATTTAGGATGTGCCTGGCTGTGAGATGCACAGACCTGTGTAACAGATGGCTGATTTTCAAGGTTCTCTCTTTCTGCATGAGATTGTCCTGCCACATCATTGTGACAGCCTCTTTTCAAAAAATCAGCATAACCCACCTGTGGGGCACTTGACACCTCATGTTGTTCATTAACTTTATGCTGCAGTCCACTCTTTACAGCATCAGCATAAGATACCTGTTGTACATGTGCAGGAACATGTTGACCTGCCTGTTTGACACCATCAGCATTGGTCTTTGCAGACACACTGTCTTCTGCAGAGCTCTGAGGAAAATCACACTCAGCTTGTTCACATGTTGGCACACTGTGAAACTCATGGAACTTCTTCCAGCGTTGTTTTGCAGCTTGTGACTTTTTCTGCTTCCTTGGCATTTTTACACAAGTGTTTCTCTTAGTCTTTAGAAAATATGTTTATAAAATAAGAGTGGCACACAGCAGGAGATGTTCTCTTTGTCTTTATATTTCAGTTTTTATTTGTCTGAAACAGTTGTCTTTCGTTTGACAGTTTGTTCTTCAGTCAAGAGAATATTATGCACTCTCTTTATTGGCTTGGCACAACTTAGCAGCAAGCGCAAAGTGAAAAACAGGTAGAGAGAAAATTTAGAAGAGAGAACAGGCAGAGCAGGAGAGACACGGTTGGGAAATCACAATCACACCGTGAATTAGAGTTTTCTTTGTTCAGTTCGTTCTCAGGTAGAGGCAATATATGCACTCCTTATTGCTTTAATGGCTTGGCGTTTTTCAGCAGCAAGCCAAGAGTGAAAAAGAGGTAGAGAGAAAATTTAGCAGAGAGAACAGGCAGAGCAGGAGAGACACGGCTTTAAATCAAACCGCAGAGTTTTCTTTGTTTGTTCAGTTTGTTCATAGGTTGAGGCAAAATATGCACTCTTTATTGCTTTATTGGCTTGGCGTTTTTCAGCAGCAAGCCAAGAGTGAAAAACAGGTAGAGAGAAAATTTAGCAGAGAGAACAGACAGAGCAGGAGAGACACGGCTTTGAAATCAAACCGCAATAAGATTCTTGGTTTGGCAAAATTTCTCACAAACCACAGGGTGAAATACAGATGGAAAGAAGGCAGAGACAATAGGTGGAGCAGGACAGAGGATAGAGGGGTTGGGGGGTTGGGATGTAAGAGAGAAGACTGGAGATCTGGTCCTTCTTCTTCTTCTTCTTCTTCTTCTTCTTCTTCTTCTTCTTCTTCTTCTTCTTCACACTGTGAACAAAAAACAAGAAAAATATAATAATTTTATTAAAATAATATCACATGGTAATTGTATGAACTAATTGTGACTACTGAAAAAGGACAAAACAAATATTCAAGCTAAACTGTTGTCGGCTGCCATGTGCAAAAAGTTGCATAATTGGGCACTTTTTAAAAGAATATTTAATTAAATTCAGCAATAATATTTTTAAATACAAATATGATTGAGTGAATCATTAACTAATCACATGTAGTGTGACTACAAAAATGTACGAAAAAAAATATTTTAGCCCAATTGTTAAGCTGTACTTGTGTGTATTTGTTATAAAATTGTGTTTAAAAGGTCTAGCAAAAACTTTGAACCCACACTTTACAGTTTATATTATTCCGATTATTTTTTTTATTTTGGTCTACTTCTCTTACAGTATGTGCACACCTACCAGGCAAAGCACAGATGTCAGTCAAGTTCCTGAAAGTGTAAGAGCAGAAATAATATGTTAGTTGTCTGTACAGTGTTATCAGACTAACAGAAATACAAAGCCCACACACCATGATACACTGAACTTATAATTAGCAGGTTATACAGGTTATACAGCACACTAAAAGACACAGCAACCATTTTATAATTCAAACTAATTACCTGAAGTATTGCCACTTATGTAAGGCTACTGTTAGACTGTTATTAGCCTTAGCATTGCTGATAGCGCTAGCATTCCAGCTAGCATTAGCACTTCAGTTAATGTTAGCACTGCAGCTAGCGTTAGCATCGCAGCTAGCGTTAGCATCGCAGCTAGCGTTAGCATTCTTAGTGTTAAAACTGAGCCACAATGGCAATAATGAAGCTCATTTGTTACTTTTGTCTCACTGACTGCCAATAAATATCACAGGAATATTCTTTTTGTCAGTTAACAACCGCTAAGGCTAGTGTTAGCACTATAGCTGGCGTTAGCATTAGCATTGAAGCTAGCGTTAGCACTGCTGCTAACAGCAAAACATCATAAACCTGTATAAATGATAGTAAAGGTTATTCTTTTTTTTTTCTTCTTTATTCTTTGAACTCTTTTGAACTCTGTTGGACTTGATATCTGAGTTTAAATGTCAAATGTATTTTTACCATCATAAAAATAAAACACTGCAGTACTGAGTGTACTATACTTACCACAGCAGAGAGCAAAGCGGAATGACGACAGTTGGTCCAGTGATGGGTTAAAAACAGATGAGGCGTTCAGGTGGTGCTTGGAAATTTGATCATCAGGTTGAACAGCATTAATGAGCATATACATGACTGTGTGTTGGTCTGTGTGTGTGAGACATAGAGAGAGAGGGAAAAATACACTATACTAGTATACAAATGGGTACTTTTTGCCCGAGTATAAGCGAATGAGTGACGCACAGAGAAAGAGGGCAACTGGCATTAAACGAGCAAATAAAAAGTATGTCATCTTGAACTGTTTTATGGGTTTTATTTTAAGACTACTTTGAGTGTATTCGTGGGGAGATAAACTATACAGACTAAAAACAGAGACATTAAATGAGATTAGATTATTTAAGATGTGGGAAAATCCACTACAGACAGGTAGATGCTGTGAGCTTTAATTATCCAGTCAGAAAAGATTATTTTAAAGTCATCAACTGACTCCAGATCTGAAAAACCTGTGTGCAGAAGACAAGTCCACCAATACACAATCAGCTTGAATTTAGCAGGGCAATCAGAATGCTCTATTCAGTTGGCCTACACTAACTACTGACATACTATTTGTCTGAATTATTAACGGAGCCAAGATGCAGACTGCTTAAGTAGAGAGCGAGCTTTATAAACACGAAGGCGAAACAAACAGGAACGTGGTGTACAAAAAACACCTAAGAGTAACCTAAACTGGAAAAGGCTAAGCAAAAACAAACATGAAACAGAGATGCAGGGAGACGTAGAAAACATAGGGAAGCCACACAGGGCAACGGAGGACGATACACAGATGAACCAGCCACAAACAGAGGCAAACACAAGGCTTAAAGACACAGAGGGATAACGAGGAAATGAGACACAGAAGGAGGGCAAAGCTGGGAGTAATCAGACATGATTGTCTGACATTTTCCCTGTCAGACATAACAGGGGAAATGTAAACTGAACACACTGAGATTAGACACGGACCTTGACAGTAAAACAGGAAACACACCGACAGAACAAAACCCACACAAACTTAACACAGACTGGGGGACACAGAACATAGGAACATGAAATGTGAAAAAGGAGCACAAAAACCCATAATAATAATAAACTTAAACATAAACACGGAGTCACAGACTCTGGACAATGACACTATTATTCTGTGACCCCTTTCAAATCTGCTTAATGGCATCTATTGGAAAAACTGCTTCTAAATCCAAGATTCCTGTCAAGCCAGCTTTTAAACCATGGAGATCCAGAGGAATTTTTCTACACAACAGCATGTTCTTTATGTTCCCGCTGTCAAAAATGTGGTCACAGGAGTAATGTAAAAGGTGGGGTCTTTTCTGCTGTTGAGACAAACTCCTGACTGAAAACAATGTATTTCTATGGGTCAGTTAGGAGGTTATCTATCTACTTGGATCTACACAGTTCAAAAAGTTTACATCTCTAAGTTTTGAAAGACACGGTGTTGGAAAGAGAACAACAATGGCTACGTTTTGATGGTAAAATGATGGCTGTAAAGCAAACACTGTGGACACAGTAGCAGTTGAAAGAGAAGTGTTTAAGATGAATCTTGGCAGAGTGAGACAGAGCTCGTTAGGCAGGCAGGTGTGAGCCTGGTTGCTATAGTGACTGCACCCAATGGCTCCATACACACGACACAGACATGCACCTCACTTTTGCTGCTTAAAATGAACAGAAAAGTCAGGCCGAAACAAATCGTTCCCAAATGAAAAGTAGAAATCGACTTGATGAAATTCCTTCACCGTGAGCGACATCAATGTCTAGTCTATACTCTAGAAAGTGCATTTTCTGAAGAAACTGCAGTGTGAATGCTTGAATCTGAATGTATGCACTGAAATGAATTAATTGCTGAATTTTGAGTTAAAAATTTTGAATGAGATGAAAAATACAGAATTTAACCTGAAAACAAAGGTGCTGAACTGCTAAAAGCTGAAGGTTACACAGAAGAAGAAGTTGGAAAAAAGCTGAAAATGTTTTAATTGTAAATTAGAAAAACCTAAGAAATGAGAAAAGAACATTTAGAGTCAGAAAACATCTGAATGAATATTAAAAGGTCATATTCTTTGAATCACTGAATGACTCAAATGTGATCCCTCCACTTGGACCCACACAGTTTAAAAAGTTTACATCTCTGAGCTTTGAAAGACAAGATGTTGGAAAAAGAACAACGATGGCGACGTTTTGAGGGTAAAATGATGGCTTTAACACTGTGGACACAGCAGCAGTTGAAAGAGAAGTGTTTAAGATGAATTTTGGCAGAGTGGCAGAGAGAGCTCGTTAAGCAGGCAGGTGTGAGCCTGGTTGCTATAGTGACCGCACCCAATGGCTCCATACACACGGACACAGACATGCACCTCACTTTTGCTGCTTAAAATGAACAGAAAAGTCAGGCCGAAACAAATCGTTCCCATATGAAAAGTACAAGTCGTATTGACGAAATTCTTTCACCGTGAGCGACAGCAGCTTCTAGTCTACTGAATTCTCAGTTTTCATGCCTGTGGAGTTTATTATATGGACGTGGTGACAGTGGAAAGACACCATGCTCTTCTGATTTTCAAACGAACCTTCTGAGCCATTTTAACATTAGAGTCTATGGAAGAGTTGGAGGGAGGAGGCTGTGCATTGGTGACATTTATGAAAGAACCATAACACCTAGGACAATAGTAAACACATTGGATGAAAGAGGACAGCCATGGCTACGTTTTGAGGGTAAAATCATACCTGTAGAGCAAACGCTGCGGACACAGCAGCAGTTTTAAAAAAGATTTTAAGATTAATTTTTTTGCTCCTCTCACTCTAGCAGTTGAGCTGCCTCACTCTAGCCCCAACATTCCGTCCCATACACACCCATTATAAACTCTGAAACGGGTGAAAAAACATCATGAAACTTAAACTGGAACTGAAGAAAAAGTATAATAGATATTGAAAAGATAAATACAAGTTGAATAGTTGAATGTCTTGTCTTCGTTTTAAAGTTTGAATGGTGGCTCTATGTCAATGTATGTGGAAGTAGTAAGAGTTTAAAAATGAGTAAGTTGAATGAGAATTTGAAGGGTCTCCCCATTGAAATACATGGGAAATTTTTGTTGAATAAAGTTGAATAAAATTAAAAATATAAATGTTAAAAATGAGAAAAATAGAAGCAGTCATGTCCAAAATAATAGGAATCTAACGATGTTTGAATGGTTTTTCTAAGTTGAACGGTTTTGAAGGAGTAGGCTTTCAAAAAACGTACGGAATAAGAAAATATAATAATAAAGATTAGAAGAACAATACTGTGAATGCTTTTCAAGCATTCACACTAATAATAACTAGAAAGTGCATTTTCTGAAGAAACTGCAGTGTGAATGCTTGAATCTGAATGTATGCACTGAAATGAATTAATTGCTGAATTTTGAGTTAAAAATATTGAATGAGATTAAAAAACAAAAAAAACAAAAAACGAATTTAACCTGAAAACAAAGGTGCTGAACTGCTAAAAGCTGAAGGTTACACAGAAGAAGGAGTTGGAAAAAAACTGAAAATGTTTTAAATGTAAATTAGAAAACCCTAAGAAATGAGAAAAGAACATTTAGAGTCAGAAAACATCTGAAAGAATATTAAAAGGTCATATTCTTTGAATCACTGAATGACTAAAATGTGATCCCTCCACTTGGACCCACACAGTTTAAAAAGTTTACATCTCTGAGCTTTGAAAGACAAGATGTTGGAAAAAGAACAACGATGGCGACGTTTTGAGGGTAAAATGATGGCTTTAACACTGTGGACACAGCAGCAGTTGAAAGAGAAGTGTTTAAGATTAATTTTGGCAGAGTGGCAGAGAGAGCTCGTTAAGCAGGCAGGTGTGAGCCTGGTTGCTATAGTGACCGCACCCAATGGCTCCATACACACGGACACAGACATGCGCCTCACTTTTGCTGCTTAAAATGAACAGAAAAGTCAGGCCGAAACAAATCGTTCCCAAATGAAAAGTAAAAGTCGTATTGACAAAATTCTTTCACTGTGAGCGACAGCAATGTCTAGTCTACCTAATTCTCAGTTTTCATGCCTGTGGAGTTTATTATATGGACGTGGTGACAGTGTAAAGACACCATGCTCTTCTGATTTTCAAACGAACCTTCTGAGCCATTTTAACATTAGAGTCTATGGAAGAGTTGGAGGGAGGAGGCTGTGCATTGGTGACATTTATGAAAGAACCGTAACACCTAGGACAATAGTAAACACATTGGATGAAAGAGGACAGCCATGGCTACGTTTTGAGGGTAAAATCATACCTGTAGAGCAAACGCTGTGGACACAGCAGCAGTTTTAAAAAATATTTTAAGATTAATTTTTTTGCTCCTCTCACTCTAGCAGTTGAGCTGCCTCACTCTAGCCCCAACATTCCGTCCCATACACACCCATTATAAACTCTGAAACGGGTGAAAAAACATCATGAAACTTAAACTGGAACTGAAGAAAAAGTATAATAGATATTGAAAAGATAAATACAAGTTGAATAGTTGAATGTCTTGTCTTCGTTTTAAAGTTTGAATGGTGGCTCTATGTCAACGTATGTTGAAGTAGTAAGAGTTTAAAAATGAGTAAGTTGAATGAGGATTTGAAGGGTCTCCCCATTGAAATACATTATAAATTTTTGTTGAATAAAGTTGAATAAAATTAAAAATATAAATGTTAAAAATATGAAAAATAGAAGCAGTGTTGTCCAAAAGAATAGGAATCTAACGGTGTTTGAATGGTTTTTCTAAGTTGAACGGTTTTGAAGTTATAGGATTACAAAAAACGTACGGAATACAGAATAAAATATAATAACTAGAAAGTGCATTTTCTGAAGAAACTGCAGTGTGAATGCTTGAATCTGAATGTATGCATTGAAATGAAATAATTACTGAATTTAAGTTAAAAATTTTGAATGAGATTAAAAAAAACCCCCGAATTTAACCTGAAAACAAAAGTGCTGAACTGCTAAAAGCTGAAGGTTACACAGAAGAAGAAGTTGGAAAAAAGCTGAAAATGTTTTAATTGTAAATTAGAAAACCCTAAGAAATGAGAAAAGAACATTTAGAGTCAGAAAACATCTGAAAGAATATTAAAAGGTCATATTCTTTGAATCACTGAATGACTAAAATGTGATCCCTCCACTTGGACCCACACAGTTTAAAAAGTTTACATCTCTGAGCTTTGAAAGACAAGATGTTGGAAAGAGAACAACGATGGCGACGTTTTGAGGGTAAAATGATGGCTTTAACACTGTGGACACAGCAGCAGTTGAAAGAGAAGTGTTTAAGATTAATCTTGGCAGAGTGGCAGGCAGAGCTCGTTAAGCAGGCAGGTGTGAGCCTGGTTGCTATAGTGACCGCACCCAATGGCTCCATACACACGTACACAGACATGCGCCTCACTTTTGCTGCTTAAAATGAACAGAAAAGTCAGGCCGAAACAAATCGTTCCCAAATGAAAAGTAAAAGTCGTACTGACAAAATTCTTTCACCGTGAGCGACAGCCATGTCTAGTCTACCAAATTCTCAGTTTTCATGCCTGTGGAGTTTATTATATGGACGTGGTGACAGTGGAAAGACACCATGCTCTTCTGATTTTCAAACGAACCTTCTGAGCCATTTTAACATTAGAGTCTATGGAAGAGTTGGAGGGAGGAGGCTGTGCATTGGTGACATTTATGAAAGAACCATAACACCTAGTACAATAGTAAACACATTGGATGAAAGAGGACAGCCATGGCTACGTTTTGAGGGTAAAATCATACCTGTAGAGCAAACGCTGCGGACACAGCAGCAGTTTTAAAAAAGATTTTAAGATTATTTTTTTTTGCTCCTCTCACTCTAGCAGTTGAGCTGCCTCACTCTAGCCCCAACATTCCGTCCCATACACACCCATTATAAACTCTGAAACGGGTGAAAAAACATCATGAAACTTAAACTGGAACTGAAGAAAAAGTATAATAGATATTGAAAAGATAAATACAAGTTGAATAGTTGAATGTCTTGTCTTCGTTTTAAAGTTTGAATGGTGGCTCTATGTGAACGTATGTGGAAGTAGTAAGAGTTTAAAAATGAGTAAGTTGAATGAGAATTTGAAGGGTCTCCCCATTGAAATACATGGGAAATTTTTGTTGAATAAAGTTGAATAAAATTAAAAATATAAATGTTAAAAATGAGAAAAATAGAAGCAATCATGTCCAAAATAATAGGAATCTAACGATGTTTGAATGGTTTTTCTAAGTTGAACGGTTTTGAAGGAGTAGGCTTTCAAAAAACGTACGGAATAGATAATAATAAAATAGAATAATAATAATAAAGATTAGAAGAACAATACTGTGAATGCTTTTCAAGCATTCACACTAATAATAATAATAATAATAATAAAGATTAGAATAACAATACTGTGAATGCTTTTCAAGCATTCACACTAACTAGAAAGTGCATTTTCTGAAGAAACTGCAGTGTGAATGCTTGAATCTGAATGTATGCACTGAAATGAATTAATTGCTGAATTTTGAGTTAAAAATATTGAATGAGATAAAAAAAACAAAAAAAAAACCCGAATTTAACCTGAAAACAAAGGTGCTGAACTGCTAAAAGCTGAAGGTTACACAGAAGAAGGAGTTGGAAAAAAACTGAAAATGTTTTAAATGTAAATTAGAAAACCCTAAGAAATGAGAAAAGAACATTTAGACTCAGAAAACATCTGAATGAATATTAAAAGGTCATATTCTTTGAATCACTGAATGACTAAAATGTGATCCCTCCACTTTGATCCACACAGTTTAAAAAGTTTAAATGCCTGAGCTTTGAAAGATACGGTGTTGGAAAGAGAACAATAATGGCGACAATTTGAGGGTAAAATGATGGCTGTAACACTGTGGACACAGCAGCAGTTGAAAGAGAAGTGCTTAAGATGAATCTTGGTACAGTGGCAGGCAGAGCTCGTTAAGCAGGCAGGTGTGAGCCTGGTTGCTATAGTGACCGCACCCAATGGCTCCATACACACGTCCACAGACATGCGCCTCACTTTTGCTGCTTAAAATGAACAGAAAAGTCAGGCCGAAACAAATCATTCCCAAATGAAAAGTAAAAGTCGTATTGACAAAATTCTTTCACTGTGAGCGACAGCAATGTCTAGTCTACTGAATTCTCAGTTTTCATGTCTGTGGAGTTTATTATATGGACGTGGTGACAGTGGAAAGACACCATGCTCTTCTGATTTTCAAACGAACCTTCTGAGCCATTTTAACATTAGAGTCTATGGAAGAGTTGGAGGGAGGAGGCTGTGCATTGGTGACATTTACGAAAGAACCATAACACCTAGGACAATAGTAAACACATTGGATGAAAGAGGACAGAGATGGCTACGTTTTGAGGGTAAAATCATACCTGTGGAGCAAACGCTGCGGACACAGCAGCAGTTTTAAAAAAGATTTTAAGATTAATTTTTTTGCTCCTCTCACTCTAGCAGTTGAGCTGCCTCACTCTAGCCCCAACATTCCGTCCCATACACACCCATTATAAACTCTGAAACGGGTGAAAAAACATCATGAAACTTAAACTGGAACTGAAGAAAAAGTATAATAGATATTGAAAAGATAAATACAAGTTGAATAGTTGAATGTCTTGTCTTCGTTTTAAAGTTTGAATGGTGGCTCTATGTCAATGTATGTGGAAGTAGTAAGAGTTTAAAAATGAGTAAGTTGAATGAGGATTTGAAGGGTCTCCCCATTGAAATACATTATAAATTTTTGTTGAATAAAGTTGAATAAAATTAAAAATATAAATGTTAAAAATATGAAAAATAGAAGCAGTGTTGTCCAAAAGAATAGGAATCTAACGGTGTTTGAATGGTTTTTCTAAGTTGAACGGTTTTGAAGGAGTAGGATTACAAAAAACGTACGGAATACAGAATAAAATATAATAACTAGAAAGTGCATTTTCTGAAGAAACTGCAGTGTGAATGCTTGAATCTGAATGTATGCACTGAAATGAATTAATTGCTGAATTTTGAGTTAAAAATATTGAATGAGATTAAAAAAAAACAAAAAAAAAACGAATTTAACCTGAAAACAAAGGTGCTGAACTGCTAAAAGCTGAAGGTTACACAGAAGGAGGAGTTGGAAAAAAACTGAAAATGTTTTAAATGTAAATTAGAAAACCCTAAGAAATGAGAAAAGAACATTTAGAGTCAGAAAACATCTGAATGAATATTAAAAGGTCATATTCTTTGAATCACTGAATGACTCAAATGTGATCCCTCCACTTTGATCCACACAGTTTAAAAAGTTTAAATGCCTGAGCTTTGAAAGATACGGTGTTGGAAAGAGAACAATAATGGCGACAATTTGAGGGTAAAATGATGGCTGTAACACTGTGGACACAGCAGCAGTTGAAAGAGAAGTGCTTAAGATGAATCTTGGTACAGTGGCAGGCAGAGCTCGTTCAGCAGGCAGGTGTGAGCCTGGTTGCTATAGTGACCGCACCCAATGGCTCCATACACACGTACACAGACATGCGCCTCACTTTTGCTGCTTAAAATGAACAGAAAAGTCAGGCCGAAACAAATCGTTCCCAAATGAAAAGTAAAAGTCGTATTGACGAAATTCTTTCACCGTGAGCGACAGCAATGTCTAGTCTACCTAATTCTCAGTTTTCATGCCTGTGGAGCTTATTATATGGACGTGGTGACAGTGGAAAGACACCATGCTCTTCTGATTTTCAAACGAACCTTCTGAGCCATTTTAACATTAGAGTCTATGGAAGAGTTGGAGGGAGGAGGCTGTGCATTGGTGACATTTATGAAAGAACCATAACACCTAGGACAATAGTAAACACATTGGATGAAAGAGGACAGCCATGGCTACGTTTTGAGGGTAAAATCATACCTGTAGAGCAAACGCTGCGGACACAGCAGCAGTTTTAAAAAAGATTTTAAGATTAATTTTTTTGCTCCTCTCACTCTAGCAGTTGAGCTGCCTCACTCTAGCCCCAACATTCCGTCCCATACACACCCATTATAAACTCTGAAACGGGTGAAAAAACATCATGAAACTTAAACTGGAACTGAAGAAAAAGTATAATAGATATTGAAAAGATAAATACAAGTTGAATAGTTGAATGTCTTGTCTTCGTTTTAAAGTTTGAATGGTGGCTCTATGTGAACGTATGTGGAAGTAGTAAGAGTTTAAAAATGAGTAAGTTGAATGAGAATTTGAAGGGTCTCCCCATTGAAATACATGGGAAATTTTGGGAAATTTTTGTTGAATAAAGTTGAATAAAATTAAAAATATAAATGTTAAAAATATGAAAAATAGAAGCAGTGTTGTCCAAAAGAATAGGAATCTAACGGTGTTTGAATGGTTTTTCTAAGTTGAACGGTTTTGAAGGAGTAGGATTACAAAAAACGTACGGAATAGATAAAATATAATAATAATAATAATAAAGATTCGAATAACAATACTGTGAATGCTTTTCAAGCATTCACACTAATAACTAGAAAAATTTGCATTTCCTGCGAAAATGCAGTGTGGATGCTTAAAGCTGAAGCTGTATGCAAAAAGTAGCTGAAAAAGCTGAAAAGTTGCAGAAATTGTAAAAACTTTGCAGAAGCAAAAGAAGTTTGCTAAAATGGAATAACTTAGCAGAACTGCAATATCTTAGAGGAAACATAATACTTGGCAGAAATACAATAGCATAGCAGAATTTAGCAGAAATATTGTAGCTTACCAGAAACATGATAACTTCTCAAAAATACAAGAATTTAGGAGAAATAGTATAAGATAACAGAAAGAATATATTTAGCCAAAAATACTTAAACATTACAGAAACACTATGATTTAGAAAAATAGTACAACAGAGCAGAAATATTGTGATTTACCAGAGACACTGTGATGAACTATGAATATTGTAATTTTAAATTGAGACTATGTTTTAGCACAAATATTATAATTTGGCAGAAATACTATAATTTAGCAGAAATACTATATTAAGCACAAATCCTATAAAAAGCAGAAATGGTATGATTAAGCACAAATACTACATTTAGTAGAAATAATTTGTTTTAGCACAAATCCCATAAAAAGCAGAAATACTGTACTATGATTTAGTAGAAAAACTATAATTAATCAGAAATACTAAATTTAGCAGAAATACTATATTAAGCACAAATACTATGAAAAGCAGAAATAGTATGATTAAGCATAAATACTACATTTAGCAGAAATACTATATTAAGCACAAATCCTATAAAAGCAGAAATAGTATATTAAGCACAAATCTTATAAAATAGCAGAAATAGTATGATTTAGCACAATAGTAATAAGTTAAACAGAAAAATTGGAAAAGCAAAATGGACAGCTGAAAAAATGCTGAACATGCTGAGGGTCCCTCAAATATACTTGTTAAATGACAAAAATCTGCAAAAAAATTTATTACAGCCACACAATCACAAATATGTACACATGAGGAAACACACATGCACAGAGAGACCCACACACAAGATCCAATTCAGTCAACCAGTCTAAATATATTGAATTTAAATCTTAGAATGAGATCATCCCATTAAAAGCCTTTCTCTCTCTCTCTCTCTCTCTCTCTCTCTCTCTCTCTCTCTCTCTCTCTCTATCACACACACACACACACACACACACAGGGAGAGAGAAGTAAGTTTCTAGGTCAGCCTGGGAGCTGGTGAATTTGAATCCACCAATCAGAGAGGCTGTGCACTTTTCCCCACCAAAACAGGTGCATCTGTTTACACACGCAGCAGCACAGAGAGACACAGGATTTTTGCAGTCTATTTCTCATAGTGACGACTCCCCTCAAACAAATGACCGTAATTTCCTAACCGTAGGGGCTAGAACGGTCATTCTTACACCGTTTTGTTCAGAAGAGATGGGGGAATCTTCAAGTGTTGACAATTTAATATTAAAATATGAATTTTTAGAGATATATGACATGGATGACTTGTTGACTTAGAAGCCACGAATTCCCCAATATGCAAATTTGAATGCCTGAGACCACATATGTGATTGGCTGGCTGGGAAGCCGTGCAGGCCCTGATTTGTGGATTTGAATTCCTCAGCCCTCAGATATGATTGGCTGGCTTAGAAGCCACGAAGGCCCCAATATGCAAATTTGAATGCCTCAGGACACTTATTTGATTGGCTGGGAAACTGTGCAGGCCCTGATTTGAAAATTTGAATGTCTCAGTCCTCACAGAGGATTGGCTGCCTGGGGACCTGGCAGAAATATATAGAAATACTATTATTAAGCATAAATACTACATTTAGTAGAAATACTATGTTTTAGCACAAATATTATAAAAAGCAGAAAAACTATAATTTAGCAGAAATACTATATTAAGCACAAATCCTATAAAAAGCAGAAATACTATAATTTAGAACAAATAGTATAAAAAGCAGAAATACTATAATTTAGCAGAAATACTATGTTAGGCACAAATCCTATAAAAAGCAGAAATACTATAATTTAGCAGAAATACTATGTTAGGCACAAATCCTATAAAAAGCAGAAATACTATAATTTAGCAGAAATACTATATTAGGCATAAATCCTATGAAAAGCAGAAATAGTATGATTTAGCAGAAATACTGTATTTAGCACAAGTACCGAAAAGTACCAGAAATACTATGATTTAGCAGAATAGTAATAACTTATTGAAACACAAATGCACAGAGGGACACACAAACACAGGCTCTAATCCAGTCAACCAGTCTAACTATGTTCAATTTAAATCCTACAATGACATGCTGTCAAATAAGGGCAGGGTCCTCTCTCTCCCACTAAACACACACACACACACACACACACACACACACACACACACACACACACACACACACAGGGAGAGAGGACTAAGTTTCTAGGTCAGCCTGGGAGCTGCTGAATTTGAATCCACCAATCAGAGAGGCTGTTTACGTTTTCCCGCCAAAACAGGTGCATCTTTTTACACACGCAGCACAGAGACATAGACCTGCTTCTTTCAGTTTATTTCACATAGTGAGGATTCCCCTCAAACAAATGACCATAATTTCCTAACCATAGGGGCTAGAGCGGTCATTCTTACACCGTTTTGTTCAGAAGAGATGGGGGAATCTTCAAGTGTTGACAATTTATCATTAAAATATGAATTTTTAGAGATATATGACATGGATGACTTGTTGACTTAGAAGCCACGAATTCCCCAATATGCAAATTTGAATACCTGGAGCCCACATACATGATTGGCTGGCTGGGAAGCTGTGCAGGCCCTGATTTGTGGATTTGAATTCCTCAGCCCTCAGATATGATTGGCTGGCTTAGAAGCCATGAAGTCCCCAATATGCAAATTTGAATGCCTCAGGACACATATATGATTGGCTGGGAAGCCGTGCAGGCCCTGATTTGAAAATTTGAATTTCTCAGTCCTCACAGAGGATTGGCTGCCTGGGGACCTGGCAGATATATATATAGAAATACTATGATTAAGCATAAATACTACATTTAGTAGAAATACTATGTTTTAGCACAAATACTATAAAAAGCAGAAATACTATAATTTAGCAGAAATACTATATTAAGCACAAATCCTATAAAAAGCAGAAATAGGATGATTAAGCATAAACACTACATTTAGTAGAAATACTATGTTTGAGCAAAAATCCTATAAAAAGCAGAAATACTATATTAGGCACAAATCCCATAAAAAGCAGAAATAGTATGATTAAGCATAAATACTACATTTAGTAGAAATACTATGTTTTAGCACAAATAGTATAAAAAGCAGAAATATTGTAATTTAGCAGAAATACTATATTAGGCACAAATCTTATAAAATAGCAGAAATAGTATTATTTAGCACAATAGTAATAAGTTAAACAGAAAAATTGGAAAAGCAAAATGGACAGCTGAAAAAATGCTGAACATGCTGAGGGTCCCTCAAATATACTTGTTAAATGAAAAAATCAGCAAAAAAATGCACAGGGAGAGAGAAGTAAGTTTCTAGGTCAGCCTGGGAGCTGCTGAATTTGAATCCACCAATCAGAGAGCCTGTGTACTTTTTCCCGCCAAAACATGTGCCTCTTTTTACACACGCAGCACAGAGAGGCACAGGATTATTGCAGCCTATTTCTCATAGTGAGGACTCCCCTCAAACAAATGACCATAATTTCCAAACCGTAGGGGCTAGAGCGGTCATTCTTACACCGTTTTGTTCAGAAGAGATGGGGGAATCTTCCAGTGTTTACAATTTATCATTAAAATATGAATTATTAAAGATATTTGACTTGTAATGCACCATAACTGAGTAGAGCGAAGCAAAAACTGCCTTGACTTGCCCTCAAACAACGCTTTCTAACTCGAAATCTATTTGGAGTATCGATATCATTCTTTCACCGTAAGAGACAGCAGGCTTTGGTGAACAATCATGGAAATTTTCAGGTCTCTGTGGAAATCCAACAAAAAGTTATGACGAGAGAAAAAAGTGGTTCATTTCCACAGTTTGAAATCTGAAGAAATCTGAGCGAAGGACGAATTTCCTACCCTCAAACAAGTCCAACTCATTTCAGAACGGTAATAGGTGAGAAAGAAATTCTTGAATTGTGAGCGTCAGGGGTGTCTGAAGATATTCGGGGACAAGCCTCATGTCTTAACTTTGCTTCGTTAAGGAGATATGACGATTCGAATATGCCTCTCATTACAGAAATCCAGCGGTGATTTTGAACAAGCTCTCCATTCACTTTATATGGAGAGTTTTCTGACCTTGTGTTAGTCTGAGGAGATTTGCAAAAATTCTATAAATCCCACAACAATGATGGTGACATTTTCTGAAAGCCAGCAAAAATACCTACGTTTTGATGTATAATTTGTGGAAGTTGAGTGAAAATTGAGCAAGTAGCAGGAAGTTGTTTGGACATGAAGTGAAAATTGCAAAACCTTCAGTGGCACACTGGAAGCCAAGAGCATAGCAACCATAACAACACATGTATTTTGTGAAAAATCACAATTTTGCAACTCAAAACTTTAAGAGGCATAAAAGTAAAACAGTAAAACATTTGAAAAAGCTGAATCATACCTGAATAGCCCAATAATTTGTGAACATTTTAAAGTTTGAATGGTTGTTCTAGGTGAAAATATGAGGAAGTAGTTAAGTTTCAAAAACAAGCAAATTTTAGCAGAATTGCTGAAGTTTCCCATTCATTTCAATGGGACAAATTAAAGGAAAAAAGCTTAATATTTTAAAAAGTATAATAGTTAAAAATAGCAAAAATCGTAGCAGGAATTAGCAAAAATAGCTGAATAGTTTAAAATTTGAACGGTGAAAATCGGCTGAAAATTGTGGAAGTAGTTAAACGGCGAAAAGTGTACGGAAGCAACTAGAATAATAATAATAATAATAAAGAATAAAGAGAAACAGGAACTCAATAGTGTGGATGCTTAAAGCATCCACACAATAATAACTAGAAAGTGCATTTTCTGAAGAAACTGCAGTGTGAATGCTTGAATCTGAATGTATGCACTGAAATGAATTAATTGCTGAATTTTGAGTTAAAAATATTGAATGAGATAAAAAAAAAAGAAAAAAAAAAGAATTTAACCTGAAAACAAAGGTGCTGAACTGCTAAAAGCTGAACGTTACACAGAAGAAGAAGTTGGAAAAAACTGAAAATGTTTTAAATGTAAATTAGAAAACCCTAAGAAATGAGAAAAGAACATTTAGAGTCAGAAAACATCTGAAAGAATATTAAAAGGTCATATTCTTTGAATCACTGAATGACTAAAATGTGATCCCTCCACTTGGACCCACACAGTTTAAAAAGTTTACATCTCTGAGCTTTGAAAGACAAGATGTTGGAAAAAGAACAACGATGGCGACGTTTTGAGGGTAAAATGATGGCTTTAACACTGTGGACACAGCAGCAGTTGAAAGAGAAGTGCTTAAGATGAATTTTGGCAGAGTGAGAGAGAGAGCTCGTTAAGCAGGCAGGTGTGAGCCTGGTTGCTATAGTGACTGCACCCAAGGGCTCCATACACACGGACACAGACATGCACCTCACTTTTGCTGCTTAAAATGAACAGAAAAGTCAGGCCGAAACAAATCGCTCCCAAATGAAAAGTAAAAGTCGTATTGACAAAATTCTTTCACCGTGAGCGACAGCAATGTCTAGTCTACCTAATTCTCAGTTTTCATGCCTGTGGAGCTTATTATATGGACGTGGTGACAGTGGAAAGACACCATGCTCTTCTGATTTTCAAACGAACCTTCTGAGCCATTTTAACATTAGAGTCTATGGAAGAGTTGGAGGGAGGAGGCTGTGCATTGGTGACATTTATGAAAGAACCATAACACCTAGTACAATAGTAAACACATTGGATGAAAGAGGACAGCCATGGCTACGTTTTGAGGGTAAAATCATACCTGTAGAGCAAACGCTGCGGACACAGCAGCAGTTTTAAAAAAGATTTTAAGATTAATTTTTTTGCTCCTCTCACTCTAGCAGTTGAGCTGTCTCACTCTAGCCCCAACATTCCGTCCCATACACACCCATTATAAATTTTGAAACGGGTGAAAAAACATCATGAAACTTAAACTGGAACTGAAGAAAAAGTATAATAGATATTGAAAAGATAAATACAAGTTGAATAGTTGAATGTCTTGTCTTCGTTTTAAAGTTTGAATGGTGGCTCTATGTCAATGTATGTGGAAGTAGTAAGAGTTTAAAAATGAGTAAGTTGAATGAGAATTTGAAGGGTCTCCCCATTGAAATACATGGGAAATTTTTGTTGAATAAAGTTGAATAAAATTAAAAATATAAATGTTAAAAATATGAAAAATGGAAGCAGTGTTGTCCAAAAGAATAGGAATCTAACGGTGTTGGAATGGTTTTTCTAAGTTGAACGGTTTTGAAGGAGTAGGATTACAAAAAACGTACGGAATACAGAATAAAATATAATAATAATAATAATAATAATAATAATAAAGATTAGAAGAACAATACTGTGAATGCTTTTCAAGCATTCACACTAATAAAGATTAGAATAACAATACTGTGAATGCTTTTCAAGCATTCACACTAATAATAAAGATTTGAATAACAATACTGTGAATGCTTTTCAAGCATTCACACTAATAATAAAGATTAGAAGAACAATACTGTGAATGCTTTTCAAGCATTCACACTAATAAAGATTAGAAGAACAATACTGTGAATGCTTTTCAAGCATTCACACTAATAACTGCCTTTCCTTAACTAAAGCTAAATAGGAATGACACAAACTAATCACAAATCTAAAATGAGACAAATACAAAATGAACTCGGTCAGAGACCCAGCCTGTGACAATACACTCAGACAGGCGTGAACATTTTCACACGTTTCTCTCTTGTTTAAACTCTCAAAATTCAAACCTTCGTAGACAAATAAGTCCAGTATTACAGGATGAAACCAAAGATCAAACCGTGTTCTCAGGTCCAGAGCAGTTGCCAGAGGATTCAGCATTAATGAATCATTAATGAATCAATGGTACAAAAGCAGAAGAAGCAAGAAGAATGAGTTGAGTAAAGTTTGACTTATCTGTTTTGTTTCGCTTAATGCGCCTTATAATCTGAAAAATACGGTAACTTCTACCTTCCTTTAGCGTGTCCAGAAGTCCAACTTTTCGTGCGATGGTTAGCATCTTCCTCTGCCTTTAGGTGCTACCGCAGGTGACTCTGATGGTGCACAACATTTCGTCGACAGTGTTGTGTTTGTTGGGGAGAAAACGTACAAACATACAGTGCAGCAGAGTCACACTGCTGGGATCGAAGATTTATGTAAATTTGACAAGCTGAGCGCACTCTGCCCTGGACAGGAGACACGGCACGAGACTGATTGACAGTGGTCTACAGCCAATCAGGACCCAGAACACATGTGCTGTAAAAATCAGAGAAACCGCGAGGCCACGAAAGGTCAGCTGCGTTATAGTGAGACACCACTGTACTGTTAACAGTATCATAAATGGACAGAAGGATAGACCCACACACTAACTACCGACAACTTTCATCAGGTTTATTTTCTCATTTCAGGACAGCAGAGTTGGTGATATTCCTGAGGCGAGGGGGTATGGTGCTGAAAGCGATCTTTTGTCACACACTTTGGCTTATGGCTCTCTGGGTTAACAATGAGGTCTGCACAGAATGAACAAATAATCCTGGGCAGGATGAAAGTCAGAACAGACTAAGGCCAAGTTACCTGGCTGATGCAACGGTCTGCTGATGATCAAGTGTCGAGGTAAATAGTTGCAGGTGAGTTGATTAACTGAATGCCGAAAGGTGAGTGACTGACCAGGGGGAAACCAGGAAAACAATGTAAATGATAACTTCCTGTATGTGTGACTGCGAGTTCACATTAAAAGCTTTCCAGTTATATAGATTTAACTGTATTAAAACAAAGATGGAGAAAAGGATGTATATCAGTTGGCTGAGACATGAAGCTAAAAAGAATGTATAGCATCTTGGGTGATTAAAGATAGAGACACATGTACTAAAGAGTAAAGAGAGTGTGTTAGGAAGATGAGCAATAGTGAAAGGGAGGATTTACACGTTGGTGACCTGCTATGATGTACAGTTTGGAAGGTTTGCTAAGGATTTCATTGGGAGTGACCAGGGTATACAGGATTAGACACGAATCCATCAGAGGGTTAGCTCAAAGTAAGAGAGGCAAGGCTGAGATGGTTTGATCATGTGCAGACGAAGGATAGTGAACATACTGGACAAAAGATGCTGAACATGGAGCTGCCAGGCAGGAGGAAAAGAGGAAGACTGCAGAGAAGATTCATCTGAAAGATAAAAGAAGAAGATAAATAAAACTTGGCCATAATACTATACTCATAGTTGACTGTACAGCACGTATCTCTTTGTGTACAAACAGCATAATAAGCTCTGAGGCTCATGTTTTTTAAAAAGGAATCCATGCCCAAGTTTTGGTGTAACCTCTGTTGTACCTTCACTGCTCAGACTGAATGTCAGTTGAAACAAGACCTTCAAACACTGTTATTTTTTTTTACCCTGAAAGCTTATGGCTTATCAGGGTACTCACTACTAATATTCGCTAGTCTGCATATGAACTAGAGTGACATCCCATCTCAATCCATAAAGTTAAGTATGATGTCGGCTCTTTGCAGCTAGAACAGCTTCAGCTCTTCTGGGAAGGCTTTCCAAAAGGTTCAGGAGTGTGCCGGACACTGTGCAGGCCTGTCATGTTCTTTCACACCAAACTCGATTATCTTTATGATCATTCATGCCTTTCATTGCTGGGCCCACATCCTCATTTTAGGTTTGACAGCGTTTTTAGTAGATAAAAGTGAATGGCTTTAACTGAGCTGTGGTTTGGGGAAGGTCTCTGAGGAAACTGGCGGTGGCTCCCGAGGCTGCCAGATCCCCAAAGAAGCAGTACTGTGCGTTAGACCTCTGCAGCAGTATCACTGGTAGGTAGGCTAGCAAAGATAATTCGCCTGTGGCCTCAATAAGGTGGTCGAGGATTCCATAGAGTAGAGCGGATGAGGAAATTTCGGACAATGAAAGACCTCAATGGATGACTGAGGGGAACCCTCGATCAGGTAGCGACGTGGCTTGACTCTGAACTGAGGCTCTGACAGCAATGCCTGCTGGGATTTTAAGGCTTTGAGGTCATGGCTTGATGGCTTGTAAACACCTACGTGAGCTTGTCTTGGAGTCGAAGATGGAGAGGCCGTGCTTAGCTGGTTAATTACTTTGGGTAAGGTAGCAATAACTACTGTGCCAATTTCTATAACAAACTGGGGATGGTGAGAAGTTTTGGAAGGGTTGGTTGAACTGAAAGACTGATTAGAGGAGAACTGCCTTCCATAATGATTACCTTCAAAACAGAAAGAGAGCCAATATTCCACCAAGTGGGACAGCTGAACCTCATGGAAGATGATAATACCATTTGGGATGTTGTCAGAACTCTGAGTCAGCTTGCCTTGAATGACTGTGTGAAGGAGGGACGGTGATGCTAGTGAAAGCACACGAGAAGTCTCGAGGAATTATACAGATGGCAGAGTTCAGCGATAGAAGACAGAGAAGCTGGCATCCCAGTGCCAGAAGTGTTTGCTGCTGTATTTTGTGGAGGAGGGAACAAAATGGAGAAACTGGCATCCTGGTGTGAAGAAAGCTGTGTTTGCAAATGACCAACATAGAGAAGAAGACTAGCACGGTGCCAGGAATGTGCATTGTTAGATTTTGTGAAAGATGGACAGAGGGAAGAGAAACTGGCTACTGCAAATTGCAAGGGAATGATAGCAGAGCAATAAACTGGGAACCGGGTGCCAATAATAGCTTTTTCTTTTTTTGGCAAATAAATCTGAAATTCGGATTCATCTCCATTTATCTTTCTGGACTTTGTTTGGTGTGTACAGTTCCAATAAAGTTGAGAGCATGAAATTGTTCAAAATGTCTTAGTATGCTGAAGCATTAAGAGTTCCTTCACCCCACACCGTCCCTCCTCCACCAAACGTTACACTCAGTGCAGTCAGACAAGGCCCATTCTCTTAGCAACTGCCAGACTCATCCATCAGATAACCAGATGAAGAAGCAGGATTCGTCATTCCAGGGAACACATCTTCTCTCCTCTAGAGTCCAGTGACGACATCTGTTATACCACTGCATCCGACATTTTGGATGCAGCTGCTCGGCTATAGAAACCCATTCCATGGACCTCTCTACAAGCTCTTCTTGAGCTAATCTGAAGGCTACATTGAGTTTGGAGAACTGTAATAATGGACTTTTGCACACTATCCGCCTCAGCATCCAGTGACCCTCCTCTGTGATATTATGTGGTTTACAAGTAATATACGAGCAATATACTGATATTTTCTGCACTATGAAGTCGTTAAGATTTGATTGGATGCATCATTCCAAAATTTGTCTGCAACGAAAAAGGATGTGAAATTACTTTGTCTTGATGCTCAGTCATCCAGGTATGAAAATCCTGTTCATCTAGACCAGGGGTGTCCGACTCCAGGCCTCGAGGGCCGGTGTCCTGCAGGTTTTAGCTCTCGTCCTGGGCCAACACAGCTGAATCACATGATTAGTTCATTATCAGGCCTCTGGAGAACTTCAGGACATGAACTTCAGCCATTTGAATCAGCTCTGATGGATCAGGAACACATCTAAAACCTGCAGGACTCATCCAGAGGAAACATTCCTGTTTACCCTCAACTTTCTCAAGATGTTTGTCCACTCGAGGCCTGGAGTTCGACACTCGTGATGAAGTTGTGTTTCTTTTATTGCTCTGCTCGTGAAAAAGCAGAGCAATAAAAGAAACAAAGAGATTTGCTGAACCTGATCTCACATCACAGCTTTGATTACACTAGTGTTAACACAGCTAGTGTGTTAATGGCACTGAGCTAACTGCTGCTCTGAGACATGTGTGACACAAACACAGTGTGTGACACGCATGATCACAGTATTTCCACAAAAACATCAGTGTATCCATCTTTCACCATGTAGTCCTGGCTTTCTGCTTGTAAATGTCATTCCTAACAAAGGCCATGAGCCCCCTGCAGACACGTGTTTCACCCTTCTGACCTCATCAGTGCCCAGCTTTCCAAGCAGACATCGATCCTAACTGGTGATTGGCGTAGGTGTTTTGTCTGTTGATTGCTTTGACAATGCCATCGCCATGTGGCATTTATTTGCATGGTGTTTAGTCTCCCTGAGTCCCAGACACAAATCATGTTTGGTGTTTGTGATAGCTGGTGTCACTGAGGCGCTCTGTGGATGTCACAGAGCATCGAGTTTGCTGTCGTTTCATTCGGTCACATAATGTCAGCCTGTCAAAGCATTATTGATATTCTTCCCAACCAACACAGCTGAGAGAACACTGCTGTCAGGTGCTGGTACAAAAATCCCTTTAGTTTTTCTGAAAGCCACCGTTCAGGAAGTACAAAATCTTGGTTTGAGGATTTTGTTAGTGTTGTAAAAAGTCTAAATTGATTTAAAGTATAAAACAATAACTTATCTATAGGTACATTTTTTATAAAAATGAGTGCAAAGATGGACAAAACATCAAACATAGGGTTAAAAAGCCAATGATCCTCGACTGTTTTATATTTAAACTTTTTTACATTGATAATTTAACCAACTTTTTTCATCTTCTGTCTTTTTAGTCAGTCTCACTAATGTCCTTTGCATGTCCTCAGACACAAAGGTGGAGATGTGTTTCTATGCTGTCACAGCCTCAGTGTCAGCAAATGATCATAGATTAAAAAGAAATAATAAAAGTAGAAAAACCCCTCCATGCTCTTCCATACGTACACTTGGACAGCCTGAGGCTAACATGTCTAAGTGTCATTTGTGCTTTTGCTGCAGTGACAAATCAAAAAAAGCCGACTGTGAAAAGAGATGATGGTTACCAGTTTATAAGGTGTCATGATAACAACAGTCCTCCTTAAAAATGTGTTTCCACATTTAATTACACACCATAACAGAATGATGTTCCTTAAATGATGCTTCCCTCCTTCAAACCCTAACGTGTTCAAACTGTAACTGCTGCCTTCCTCCCAGCAGCATGTCATGCATACAGGGAGTGCAGAATTATTAGGCAAGTTGTATTTTTGAGGAATAATTTTATTATTGAACAACAACCATGTTCTCAATGAACCCAAAAAACTCATTAATATCAAAGCTGAATGTTTTTGGAAGTAGTTTTTAGTTTGTTTTTAGTTTTAGCTATTTTAGGGGGATATCTGTGTGTGCAGGTGACTATTACTGTGCATAATTATTAGGCAACTTAACAAAAAACAAATATATACCCATTTCAATGATTTATTTTTACCAGTGAAACCAATATAACCTCTCCACATTCACAAATATACATTTCTGACATTCCATCCATCCATCTTCATCCGCTTTATCTGAGGCCGGGTCGCGGGGGCAGCAGCCTAAGCAAAGAGGCCCAGACCTCCCTCTCCGCAGCCACCTCCTCCAGCTTATCCGGGGGAATACCAAGGCGTTCCCAGGCCAGCCGAGAGATATACTCTCTCCAGCGTGTCCTGGGTCTGCACTGGGGCCTCCTCCCGGTGGGACATGCCTGGAACACCTCACCCAGGAGGCGCCCAGGGGGCATCCTTGTCAGATGCCCGAACCACCTCAGCTGGCTCCTTTCGATGTGGAGCAGCAGCTGCTCTACTCTGAGCCCCTCCCGGATGGCCGAACTTCTCACCCTATCTCTAAGGGAGAGGCCAGCCACCCTTCGGAGGAAGCTCATTTCTGCCGCTTGTATCCGCGATCTCGTTCTTTCAGTCACTACCCACAGCTCGTGGCCATAGGTGAGGGTAGGGACTTAGATCGACCAGTAAATTGAGAGCTTCGCTTTTACACTCAGCTCCCTCTTCACCACGACGGACCGGTGCAGCGTCTGCATCACTGCAGCTGCAGCCCCAATCCGTCTGTCGATCTCCGTCTCCCTTCTCCCATCACTCGCGAACAAGACCCCGAGATACTTGAACTCCTCCACTTGGGGCAGGAACTCATCCCCGACCCGGAGTGGGCACTCCACCCTTTTCCGGCTGAGAACCATGGCCTCAGATTTGGAGGTGCTGATCCTCATTCCCGCTGCTTCACACTCGGCTGCGAACTGTTCCAGTCCGAGCTGGAGGCCTTCACCCGATGAAGCCAACAGAACCACATCATCCGCAAAAATCAGAGATGAGATTCTGAGGCCACCAAAGCGAAAGCCCTCCACCACTTGGCTGCGCCTAGAAATCCTGTCCATAAAAATGATGAACAGAACCGGAGACAAAGGGCAGCCCTGGCGGAGCCCATCACCCACCGGGAACGAGTCCGACTTATTGCCGGCAATGCGAACCAAGCTCTTGCAACGGTTGTATAGGGATCGAATGGCCCGTAGCAATGGGCCAGACACCCCGGTCTGGATGGGCCTGGGCCCCCTTTCCCTGGCGGGTCGCGGAGTATGGGGGTGCCTACTGGGGTCAGCGGGGGAGCTGGCCCCAGGGAGGGGTCACTTGCCCCTCCCTTACTTCCCTCCCCATCTCCAGCTGCCTCCCTCTTCCCGCTCCACCACAACCACCCACACATGCAGGACCTTGGAGTAGGGGTATGTCACCAGGGTGCAGAGGAGGCTACCCCCCCCCCCCCCCCCCCGTCCCCTTCTTGCTGCCTCTGCCTCAATTTTATCCCACAACTTAGACATTCACACTACTCACACTCTCATTACACATACATATAGGATCTTGGGGGTGGGCACGATACACGGAATCCAAAGTACCATCAGGGCGTCGTTGCCCACCTCTCAATTTTAAATACACGTAGACATTGAGGGCTAGCAGGAGGGACCATGCGCTTACCTGCTGCTCTCTGGCAGGTAGCTCCATGCCCTCCTGGGTTTTAATTGCACCTTAGAACACACATGCATCAACACTACAATGAGCGGGTGGAGGGAGGTTTGGAGTCTTCTCTCACCCCCATTCTCTGCGGCCTGCTGGAGCGGGGGGGCTAGGAGGAGGAGTTGGCCGTCCGACTGCGGTCTGGAGTGTGCTGCGGAGTCGGGGCGGTCTGCCTCCCCCCACCGCAGGGAAAAGGGTAACACCACCTGGGTGTGGGTGCAGTTCCCCCCTCCAGGGGCAAGGGTACCTAGACCCGGTTTGTAGAGTAGGCTTGGGGAGTGGGATCGTGCGTACAGCGTCTCTTTATGTCTGTCTCCACGTTGGTTGAGTGTGGAGTAAGTGCATATGAGAGCATGAGCGTGGGAATGGATTTTTGTATATGTGTGTGCCTGTATGTCTGTTTCTATATGTCAGG
The DNA here is from genome assembly GCF_965226115.1 of Aulonocara stuartgranti. Classification (NCBI taxonomy): domain Eukaryota; kingdom Metazoa; phylum Chordata; class Actinopteri; order Cichliformes; family Cichlidae; genus Aulonocara; species Aulonocara stuartgranti. The sequence goes on from NC_138959.1 coordinate 31,091,271, forward strand.
TTGGGTGTCAGGCGCCACCTCTCTGGGGACATCTCAGGACCTCCAAGGTTTGGAGGCCTATCTACCCCCACCACTTCCCCTGCCAGTGGCGGACTCCCTCAGACATCGGTGCGTTGGTGGTTCTTTGTGTCCGGGGATGGGCGTCCAGGTACACACCGGCTCACTCCTTGGCGGCCGCTTATCGGGGCCTGGAGCCTGGGGCTCGCTCGGGCACTTCGGAGGTGGGGTGCCCCTGGCCTCTCGGCCTGGGGCTCGGTCACTCAGGCACAGCTGGCTGCCGGTGTAGCTCACGGGCGCGTCACTGCAACTCCCCCTGGCTTCTGCTCCGCGGCTGCTGAGTGAACCCTCATCTGGGACTCTCCTCAGCTCTTTCTGGGACAGTGGTGCGGCTGCCCCTCTGTTGGTCTTCCTTGGTTTCTTGTGTTCTGGGGGCCTCTGGATGTCTGGAGTTTTGATCTCCTCCATACCTGCTTCATGCCCTGGAGGACGGGGCTGTGGCCCCCCCACACCCTCTAGCAGATCATTACATGAAGGAACCTTTAAAAAAAAAAAACAAGCGCGTCCATGCTCACAGGTGTACACACGGGTGATCACACCCACAAACTACACCCTTTTTGGCTCCTACCTCAAAGCACACTGTGTTCTGTTGATCTTATGTGCTGCACAATAATGTTTAATATTTAGTATTTACTGTCATATTCCCATATATCATTGTGATGTTGTTTATTCTATTACTCTTGTTCTCTTCTGCTTGTTTTCTTTTTTCTTTCTCAGCAGGTGACCCAGGTGATTGATATATGCATTTTTTTCTTTTCTTTTTTTCTCTGCCCGTTCTGTTGGTTTTTGTCTTTTGCCCTTCTCCCCCGTCCCTCTTCTCAGCTGTTTCTCTTTCCCTCTTTCTTTCTCCCCTTCTTTCCCCCAGTCAAGTCTGTCCCGTATTCAGTAAGTGAAAATAAAATAAACAATAAAAGGTGAATCAAATGGGCCATTACGGCAAGGCTGGGATGGTCAATTTGGTAAAGTAAATTCGTTGGGCATCTTTCTTTGCCTTTAGACAACAATTCTGATGCAAAAGAGCCAAACGGAACAGGCAAAAAAAAAAAAAAAAAAAAAAATCAATGGGCCAGACACCCCATAGTCCCGCAACACCTCCCACAGGACACCCCGAGGGACACGGTCGAATGCCTTCTCCAAGTCCACAAAACACATGTAGACTGGTTGGGCAAACTCCCATGCACCCTCAAGTATCCTCAAGAGGATAAAGAGCTGGTCCAGTGTTCCGCGACCAGGACGAAAACCGCATAGTTTACCCGATAGGACTCCTTCTTCAGCCTGGTGGCTCCCTTCACCTCTGGTGTCCACCATTTGGTTCGGGGATTACCACCACGGCAGGCACCAACCACCTTGTGGCCGCAGCTCAATGCAGCAGCTTCGGCAATGGAGACGCTGAACATGGTCCATTCGGACTCAATGTCCCCAGTCTCCCTCGAAATGCTGTCGAAGCTCTGCCGGAGGTGTGCGTTGAAGATCTCGCGGACTGGGGCCTCTGCTAGACGTTCCCAGCACACCCTCACTAGGCGTTTAGGTGCACCAGGTCTGTCCAGCGTCCTCCCCCGCCACCTGATTCAACTCACCACCAGGTGGTGATCAGTTGACAGCTCAGCCCCTCTCTTTACCTGAGTGTCCAGAACATATGGTCACAGGACTGGTGATACGATTACAAAATCGATCATCGACCTACGGCCTATAAGCGCAGATGACAGTCAGGACCCGTTCCCCGACCCTAAGGCGCAGGGAACAAACCCTCTCGTCCACCGGGAAAAACCCCAACGCACCAGCAGCAAGCCGAGGGGATATTAGAATACCCACCCCAGCCCGCCGCCTCTCACCAGGGGCAACTCCAGACTGAGACAGAGTCCAGCCCCTCTCCAGGAGACTGGTTCCAGAGCCCAAGCCATGCGTAGAGGTGAGCCCGACTATATCTAGCCGGTACCTCTCAACCTCATGCACTAACTCAGGCTCCTTCCCCACCAGAGAGGTGACATTCCATGTCCCTATTGCCAGTCTTGGCAGCCGGGGGTCAGTCCGCCAGGGCCTCCGCTCCTGGCCGCCACCCGGCACACAATGCACCCGACCCCTATGGCGCCTCCTGCGGGTGGTGGGCCTGCGGGAGGATGGGCCCATGTCTCTTCTTCTGGCTGTGCCCGGCCGGGTCCCATGGACTAAGGCCCGGCCACCAGACGCTCGCCCTCAGGCACCCTCCACGGGCCTGGCTCCAGGGCGGGGCCCCGGTAACCCTATCCCGGGCAGGGTAAACTGTTCCCTCGATATTCTTTTCATAAGGGTCTTCTGAATCGCTCTTTGTCTGGTCCCTCACCCTGGACCAATTTGCCATGGGAGACCCTAACAGGGGGCAAAAGCCCCCAGACAACATAGCCCCTGGGATCCATGGGACACACAAACCCTTCCATCACGATAAGGTAGCGATTCAAGGAGGACATTAAAAAACAAAACAAAAACAAATCAGCGACCAATATAGCCACCTTTCTTTGCAAGGACACTCAAAAGCCTGCCATCCATGGATTCTGTCAGTGTTTTGATCTGTTCACCATCAACATTGCGTGCAGCAGCAACCACAGCCTCCCAGACACTGTTCAGAGAGGTGTACTGTTTTCCCTCCTTGTAAATCTCACATTTGATGATGGACCACAGGTTCTCAATGGGGTTCAGATCAGGTGAACAAGGAGGCCATGTCATTAGTTTTTCTTCTTTTATACCCTTTCTTGCCAGCCACGCTGTGGAGTACTTGGACGCGTGTGATGGAGCATTGTCCTGCATGGAAATCATGTTTTTCTTGAAGGATGCAGACTTCTTCCTGTACCACTGCTTGAAGAAGGTGTCTTCCAGAAACTGGCAGTAGGACTGGGAGTTGAGCTTGACTCCATCCTCAACCCGAAAAGGCCCCACAAGCTCATCTTTGATGATACCAGCCCAAACCAGTACTCCACCTCCACCTTGCTGGCGTCTGAGTGGGACTGGAGCTCTCTGCCCTTTACCAATCCAGCCACGGGCCCATCCATCTGGCCCATCAAGACTCACTCTCATTTCATCAGTCCATAAAACCTTAGAAAAACCAGTCTTGAGATATTTCTTGGCCCAGTCTTGACGTTTCAGCTTGTGTGTCTTGTTCAGTGGTGGTCGTCTTTCAGCCTTTCTTACCTTGGCCATGTCTCTGAGTATTGCACACCTTGTGCTTTTGGGCACTCCAGTGATGTTGCAGCTCTGAAATATGGCCAAACTGGTGGCAAGTGGCATCTTGGCAGCTGCACGCTTGACTTTTCTCAGTTCATGGGCAGTTATTTTGCTCCTTGGTTTTTCCACACGCTTCTTGTGACCCTGTTGACTATTTTGAATGAAACGCTTGATTGTTCGATGATCACGCTTCAGAAGCTTTGCAATTTTGAGATGGCTGCATCCCTCTGCAAGATATCTCACTATTTTTGACTTTTCTGAGCCTGTCAAGTCCTTCTTTTGATCCATTTTGCCAAAGGAAAGGACGTTGCCTAATAATTATACACACCTGATATAGGGTGTTAATGTCATTAGACCACACCCCTTCTCATTACAGAGATGCACATCACCTAATATGCTTAATTGGTAGTAGGCTTTCGAGCCTATACAGCTTGGAGTAAGACAACATCCATGAAGAGGATGATGTGGACAAAATACTCATTTGCCTAATAATTCTGCACTCCCTGTAGTGTACAATTGTTAAAAAAATACACCCCCACAAGAGCAATGGCATCATTCTTGTAGTGGTAAAATGTAGTGTAGTGGTGCCAAACCAAAGATGAACAGGTCGTCAACATGGTTCTGCGGATCAACAGTATGAAGACGAGCACATACAGGAGAATGTACTGAGAAAACTGAAATAAAGAAATCAGGAAATGAACATATGGATTTGCAAATTCAGGCAAGGCTGTATTTCCTGTTTCTTACTACCTCCACCACGGAGCTTTTCTTATTCAGTAGTGTTGCCATGCATGTCATTCGGTCTGTAAATGCAGTAGTTGGGGTGTAGAGTAGGGTCATATTAGCAATTTATTAAAATTTTCTAACATTCACCAGAGTCTGCAAGTTCAGCATAGTGATGGACTGATTGTTGGACAAAAAATCCTTATAACTTAAAACTGATTCTTACTCGTGTGCTGTGCATTGTCCACATTTGGAGTTCATATACGTATCAGCGTTTAACATATCTGCAGCTGAGCCCTCACTGACTATTCCCAGGAGAACGTCCAGCAGGAAGCAGCAGCAGTAGAGATGAACTGTTCTGCTGATTCAGATCAGGAAATGGCCAATTTATTTAGAAAAATGCAGGAATGCAGAAGACACCCAGTGGTTTAACAAATCATCACACGGTGTCAGATCAGCGCGGCTCACAGAGTTGCAGCTTTATTTCATAGATAATCATACGTTGTAAGACAAGCAGTAACCCTTACCCCAGCCACTAGTCAATACAAAATAAAATGTGCTTATATGTTTAAAATAAACATAATTTACTCAGCGTTTGTCATCTGTACGATGAACTGACCACTCGTACACACAGTGGAATTTTTCGAGAATGCGTACATGTGAATTAACGTTATGGTACGTATGCTGAAATATCAAAACACTGAAAGTCCCAGCCCATTTGTGCACATATGTAAGGTTTTGTAATACATTTTGAATACATGCACAATGGTCCTCAATAAGGTTTTTATGGAAAACAAAATAAATGATCAAAAACGTTTTACACTTGATTTTTATTTCGATACTTTTAAATGAATTTACTAAACAAGGAAATAAATGCTACACATGCACTATATACACATAAATATAAAATAACAAATAATTGTACTCAAAATTATTTCAAGTACTGTATATTAAAAAAGGTTTCAGTAGGGTTAACAAAAGCCTGCACGCTACTGTCTTAAATATAAGAACTGGTTTTTCTTCCTTGGCTGTAAGCAGTGGCATCTTGACATCAACCCTCTGTATTTACCTTCACTTGTGTGGACGATGCACTGACTCTTCAAGACTTGGCTGTTGTGAAGAGGTTTTTCTTAAGCCAGGATTTGTGATAATGCATTTTGGTTTTCTTCGATGGGGACCACGGGGGGGCTGTGTGGTGGAGTCAGTGGAAAGTTCAAACAAAAGCTCACACTCTCTCTCTTTCACACACACCCGTGAACACCACCTTCGACTAAGTCAGTGTGTGCTATCATCACACGTCTTCTGTTCATCCCGTCACTACACTCTGTCACACACGTGCTTTATATAGCTGCAAAAAGCCCCGTAGAGCTGCACATAAGCCTGCCAAGATCTAATTAATGTTGACTGCAGTTATTTTTTATGACAGGACATAACTGGCCACTAATTAGTTTGAAATAGTGCCCAGTGTTTTACAACCAGTTAGGATGATTGTTGGGCTGTGATTTAAGAGCCCAAATTTCCTTCTCAGGTCTGCACATGGAGTCACACTGGAGGCTTTGCACAGACCCTAACCTGAATCACTGTTTCACCATCTTCTAATGTCAACGTTTGATTTATGAATTTCAATCTGAACTATAAGCATTTTGGAGAACCTCTTACTTTGAAAGCAACCACTTTTTTCTGAAACTGCTGAACCATTCAAGTTCACATCCTCCTGGAGTATTCAGTTTTTTTTACAGAATATCTTTGACAAGAAAATAAAATCAGGTCTTGTTGTTTAACAACACGTACCTCCCTGCAGGGCACAGGGATCCTGTCTGTTGCTCGCCTTTAAGTGTCAAAGATAAAGCTGACTGACAGAAGCTAGATACTGTGTGATGATGGGGGGAGATTCAGACACCATGAACCTCACCAGAGTCCATATACAGAGAATAAGACAGCAGAGGATGAATGCACACTGTGCCTGGACTTCACACATGTGTGTGTTTGTGTACTTTTGTGTGTGGATTGCTTCATTCCTTTTTTTCCCTCCGGCAATTCCCTGACTTTTAAACTACCTTGAACAGAATTATGTCTCCACCTTGAGAGAGCTCATAAAGTAGCAGAGAACAGCTCTGAATTTACCAAACCTCATCTGACACACACTGAATTAAAGACGCTGATGGAAGTTAAATCAATCAGAAGAACATGTTCACACCTGTTGACACTGTCGTCGTTATGATGAATGGTTTCACTGGATTTTAATGTCAACAATCTCAGAATTTTTTTCTGCTTTTTAATAGTTTAATTGGAATAAATATAGTTGGCTTTTTGTGCAAAAGTATTGATGCATGAAAACTAATGTCACTGAGCCTAGATTTGGTAAATGGTAAATGGCCTGTATTTGTATAGCGCTTTTACTAGTCCCCCCCTAGGGACCCCAAAGCGCTTTACACACCCAGTCATCCACCCATTCACACACACATTCACACACTGGTGGAGGCAAGCTACAGAAGCGAGGCTGCCATATCGCGCCATGTGGCCAACACCAGTAGGCGGTAGGTGACGTGTCTTGCCCAAGGACACAACGACCGAGACTGTCCGAGCCGGGGCTCGAACCGGCAACCTTCCGATTGCAAGGCGAACTCCCAACTCTTCAAATCAAATCAAATCAAATCAATTTATTTATACAGCACTTTTCACAGGATAAAAACCACAAAGTGGTTCACAGTAATATAAAACAGAAATACATAAAATACATTAATAATAAAACACACAGCACAAATCTAATTAAAAGCCAATCTAAATAAATCACTCATGAGCCACGATCGCCCCTCTGGGTGGCTCACATACTAGTAATGCACAGTATCTATAGAGACTGACGACATTCAGTATTAAATCTGAATATATGTATATACCATTCTAATGATCAGAGGGGTGAGAGAGTGTTGCTCGACATGGATTGCAATATGCAAATCAAGAACATCTAGATGTTTTTCAAGATCAAAACAGTTGAGCTACAGCTAAGCCTAACCCTATGCAGGGTTAAACTGAGGTCGCAGAAGACATTATTTTGTCAGAGCATCTGTGTTTCTGATGCATGTTTCACCTGGTGTGACAGGTCTATGTAAGTTAAGGTGGTCACTCTGGAGCAAAAGGAAAAGCGTAAATGCAGAGTTCCTACTATGCACCACTCTGTATATGCATGCCAACACAGACGGTTTAGGAAAAAAAATAGATACCAAATCTTTTACTTTAAAACAAGTGGTTTGTGCACACTATTGTTGCTAGCTAATCAGATGACAGGGCAAGTTACTGGGATTTGAAATGTTGCAGAAGCAGTACTCTACATTCAGATTGTTGCAAAAAATGAGAGGAAAACACGTTGTTTGGATAATATTTTGTGATTAAAAGTGGCCATGGTTCATTTACTTACTTGTGCTGCATTGCTTGTTAACTTGATCTTTTTTTTTTTTTTATTATCCCTGTGACATTTAGTTGTATATGCCTTTTGTGCCTCACTAGCTGGTTACACTGTCCATCCTAGTTTACTCTTTAAACTGTTTGGATGTCTCAGTAGACAGTGCAGGTAATCTTCCAAAAAAAGGTTGACGGTTCCATCCTTTGCTGTCTACATGCCAAAAATCTTTGGGCAGAATACTAACCCCATGATCTTCTTATGGCCTCTGACAGTGGACTCATCTCTGTGCTTGTCCTGCTAGACCTTAGCGCAGCGTTCGATACTGTCGACCATAATATCCTATTAGAGCGATTAGAACATGCTGTAAGTATTACAGGTACTGCACTGCAGTGGTTTGTATCATATCTATCTAATAGACTCCAGTTTGTGCATGTAAATGGAGAGTCCTCTTCACACACTGAGGTTAATTCATGAGATTCATGTTGATTCATGAATGTGCATGATTGAAATTATGAGTTAAATTATGCAATTAAACATAGAAAAAAGTACTTGTATAAATGGATGACTGAGGCAAGTTGTATAAAGGGTCTTGAGTTCTCAGGTAGAGCAGAAAAGTGTTATATAAGAATCAGTCCATTGCATTCACCATTTACCCAGATCATTGATTGGCTCTGCGGCAGTTACCTTGTCTTATGCCAACAAGACTGAGACTATGAACATGGCTCCTCCTGAACTATACGATAACAGTACTTAGGGCGATCGTGGCTCAAGAGTTGGGAGTTCGCCTTGTAATCGGACGGTTGCCGGTTCGAGCCCCGGCTCGGACAGTCTCGATCGTTGTGTCCTTGGGCAAGACGCTTCACCCGTTGCCTACTGAAGGTGGTCAGAGGGCCCGGTGGCGCCAGTGTCCGGCAGCCTCGCCTCTGTCAGTGCGCCCCAGGGTGGCTGTGGCTACAATGTAGCTGCCATCACCAGTGTGTGACTGTGTGTGTGAATGGGTGGATGACTGGATGTGTAAAGCGCTATACAAATACAGGCCATTTTACTTAACTTAATTCTGTGTGCTTTGACAAAAACCATGGTGGGTGGATCGTGAACAGGGAATTCCTTCCAATGTGAGAAGCCCATAAGACTACCAGTTTAAGTTATGGAAGAATAAGGTGGTAAAAATGCTCTTAATATCTCATTTTTAATTCTGTGCATTTGTTTTGGATCTTATTTGCACTTCTTCTGATACATTTTGTGGCTTCTCACTAGTCTGTGTTTAAGGATTGTCTGGAGCCAACACTGTGAACAATCTCATATTCAGATTCAGGAAACCTGGGTGATAACCACCACTCTGACACCACTCGGTGTGACTGGGAGCTTGATAGGCATGTTGCTGAACTTGCTGCAGAGATGATAAGACTCGTTTATTTTTCTTCAATGATGTTGAAACTGTTACATTATAAATGAGAAGAGATGAATTATTGAAAACCTTCTCCTCTTTGATTAGGGCTGAATTTCACAATGGCAGATATTGTGGTGTCAACTAACAAGCATATTTGTATGACCATGATATTGTGTGACCTCTAAGAACTAATTGGCAGCAGCAATCAAAGCAATGGGAGTAAAAAATAAATAGTAGTGATGGTAATATTTAAAAATGAATAACTGCTGACTGGAAGCGGCATTGTGTCACTGTGGGCTACTCCTCCTCTGTAAGTCATAGTGGGCACACTTGGACCAGTGTCCCTATGCCAGCTTCACCAGTGTGCCATCACCACAGGCATAATTAACTGAGACTGGGCTTTTTCACATCTAAATCTACATCTGATGCAGAGTTTCATTCTCATTCCTGTAGACTGGGATTTGAAATATGTAATGGATGGCACCCAGAGCCTGTCGTGGTGGCTTTGTGGTGATTTGTCTCATGGTTAGCTCACTGCTATTCTGGCAATAATCAGGCACTGATTAGAATATGGAAATGCTGAAGCCATCTGTAGTTTGTCTGTGTGCGAGTATGAGCGTAAGAGAGATTGTGAATTCTGTATCTGGTTGGCTGATTTGTTTTTGTCAATCCTGCCAGCATGCAAGGAGAGAGATGACTGTCTGTCTAATGTTTAGTCACGAGTTATGGAGCGAGACACATTGTGACCATGAGGTACAACAGTGATGCAAACAACCAGTCAGCCATCATCTCTTACTTTTTCACTACTACCCCCTCAATTTTATCAAGATACATGAACTTGAAGTTTTCATTCAGTCAACATTACACCTGCTTCATTAAAGCTTAACACGTACTAAAACAGAGATGTTTTTAACTTTGCATTTTCTGAGATGTGGGATCTTCCCAGATTCCCAGGGATCATTTAGTTTTAATTCCCAATGGATTACTGAACCAACTCATGTCACCATCTAGGCATGTTTTCTCACTTATAGACAAACACCCCTGGGGCACTAGAGAGACAGATAGAAGCCAAGTCCAGTGAAGCCAGGAGGATCTGAAGGACACAAGAATATAACACTTCAAAGGTAGTTTTAATAATAATGATAATAATAATAATAATAATAATAATAACTTTATTTATAAAGTGCTGAATAGCTATTTGAAACTCCATCCATCCATTCGCTTCCACTTATCCTTTTCAGGGTCGCGGGGGGCGCTGGAGCCTATCCCAGCAGTCATAGGGCGAGAGGCGGGGTACACCCTGGACAGGTCGCCAGTCTGTCGCAGGGCCAACACACAGGGACAGACAACCATTCACACTCACATTGTATAAGTAAGAGTATAGACTGTAAGAGTGCAGACTGACTAGTAAACTTGACTAGTAAGCTTCAGTCTCATCCTTACCTCACTCTTCATCAGAACAATCCAGTATAGCATCCACATCACTGCAGTCCCTTCAAGTTTTCAGTTTAGATTCATGAGTTTTGGGTTTTGTTTTGTTTTCTGCTTCAGTGCAATAAAAGCTGCCTCTTTTAGTCCACCCTTCTGTGTCCGTGAGTCCTGCGTGTGGGTCCTCATCCTGCCTGCCACACACCACTAAACATGACAGAATGATGCAATGACATGCACGCTGACGGACTGCACTGACTGCCTGGCCTGTGCAGTCTCAGCTGCAGTATCCGGAGTTGGCTGTGTGCCCTGCACAGCTTCAGCCTGCTTCACTCCAGCCGCCTGTGTCCGCTGAGGGCTCTGGAGATCCATTGTTTGTCTTCATTGGGGAATCTGGAGAGTCTGTCCGGCAACCACCAATTCAACCACCAGCTCAACCGTCCACGTCTGCCATGCTGCCACCGCATCTCTGCCAGAGGCTGTCGCGCTGCCTGGTCCTGTGCCATCTGGTCCTGCATGACAGCTGCCTGCCAAGCCTCCCATGTGCCTTCAGCCATGTCCACGAACAGCACGGCCTAGGAGCTATGGAAACCAGGAACACGGAAAACTACACACAGCAACATGGGATGACGCAACAAGAGTCAGAGGAAGACAGATGACTAAATACGCAGAGGATAATGAGGGGGATGGAAACAGGAGGGAAATATGGAAGCAAAACTGAACACACTGAACACAGAGCAAGGAACTATCAAAATAAAACAGGAAACATTAGATACACACCAAGATGCGGGCTTGTCACGTCGACCGGGGAAGAAACGGACATGCAAACAAACGGACACAGAAGATAAGTGAACATGAAGAGTAGACATGGGTGACTGGACATGAAACGTGGAACACAGGGAAGGCACAGTAACAGAAACCTAGCTACTAGGAACTATAACACAAGCAGAAAATAACTAAACTTAGAATACCACTAAATACATAAACACTATTTCACAGACCCAGTGCCATGACATACACTTGTTGATCAAGTTGATTTTGTACCTCATAAATAAAGATTACAACTCAGTTTGTTTGTTTTTCAGCTATTTTTTTTTACCCTTTAGCCTTCACTGCTTAAAAGGAGAAACGGCCAGAGATGGGCAGTAACGCGTTACTGTAATCTGATTACTTTTTTCAAGTAACGAGTAAAGTAAGCGATTACTATTGCAAAAACGGTAATTCGATTACCGTTACTTTCCCATAGGAACGCTGCGTTACTGCGTTACTAAAACCGTGATTTTTTGCGAGAATGTCTCATGACAGTGACGTAAGCGAGTGCGACGTTAGTGACAACAGCTGTGTGCAGATCAGCAATGGATCACATATCGATTGTGGGAGAGAGTATGAGCGTGCAGCGTTTAAAGCGTGGAAGCACTGACCTTACTTTGAGTTTGATTCCATAAAAAGTGACAAAAACATTAGTGTCCGCTGTGCGTGGGAAGAAAACTTCTTTTTACAGCGAGAAAACCCCTAAACTTCCGAGCAAGCACCGAGTAGCTACGACGTAATGCGCAACTGACCGCGGCACACCTGCACCAGGGTAACCCTCCGCCTACCCAACTCCTGCTTTACAGGTGAAAATAGAGCAACAGGACCGCTGAGTCTTTGACTTTATTTATTTTCTGCTGTGTTTTACTTGCATCTATTTGAAAAACTGAGTGTAAACACACAAAATATTTTATTTTATGTGCTGGAATGTGCAGAAAATAGGTTTAAATGTTAAACTAATTTATTCAAGTCAGAGAATGTTGCATATAATTACATTTTTGCTTGATGCAAAACATTAAAAGATTAAAACTGATAAAACAAGTTAAAAAAAGAGACTTTTCCATTTGATTACATTTTGTATGATGGATTATGCAGAAAAAGTAGAATTGGGCTGAAAGATCTATCGCTTTATCACCTCTTCAGGTTGTAAATCGTGTTTTTAAAAAGTAACTAAGTAACTAAGTAATTAATTACTTTTGAAAATAAGTAATCAGTAAAGTAACGGGATTACTTTTTTGGGGAAGTAATCAGTAATTAGTTACTGATTACTTTTTTCAAGTAACTTGACCAACACTGGAAACGGCGAATCATTTTGTTAATTACAGTTTTACACTTCTCTGCACATATGTACAATAGTGTAGGTCACATTATGAGTGATCTCAGGTCAGTGGAAGCTGACCTACAGGAAGCTTTGAAGCACCCTTGCCTTCAACTGATTCCCAGTCCTCACCTATAGCAGATGTCTTCACAGCTGACAGACCCACAGGTAGCAGGTCTTCAGTCAAAGATTATCCACAGTGTGTATGTGCAAACATCCAAAAATTGCTGCTTTGTCCTTTGTTTGCTAATCCTCAGTCTTTGATAACAGCTTGTAACCACAACCATGACTCAATGCTCGGTAAGAAAAGTAAGCTTGCAGCGACAGTATCCAGCTGTCGCCACAAGATGGCAGAATATTACAAAGTGGACACAAGCACGCATTCCCACCCCCCCATAAAACATATTAAGGATTGTACATTAACACAAAACTGTTGTCGGGACCATCTCTGAATTTCACCAGAGAAACACACACATATGAAGAGAGAGAGAGTATGCATAGTATGCAAACAGCTACCAAACAGCCATCATAATTCATCATACAATGAGGAACAAATCAACAATTGACAATGACTAATTAATATTAAAATCTGTAACATAATGTTTGCAGTTTAGTCTGTTACTGTTACTATTTTTACCATTTCTTCTTGGAGCAACTGTAACCCACATAATTTCCTCAGGGATTAATAAAGTATTCTGACTCTGATCGTTTCAGGATGACCTGCCATTATCCAATCACACGTCTGCTTACCTGCATCTGTTGCTCGTTTCTCCTCCTCTTCTTTTCTCTTTTTTCTAAACTGAGCACCTGATGGCTTTGAACTTTTCTTGTCCATCTTCCATTGGTTTTAGTTTTGCACTCCAGTATGAACACAAATCCTCCAACCCGAGGATCACCACAACATAGCCTAACAGACCTACACCTTAGTTCACAGATTCACTTTGTCTCTGGTTTATTTCTGGATTCAAATCATGAATACATAATGGGCTTGGATTTACAACATTATGAATGAAATGTGCTCTATTTGGAAGCAGCCGGCTCGCCTCCCCTATCGACGGGTTGTGTGAGAGACTTTAAATCATCAAACTGTAAATTATACATTTTAAATTGTTATTGATCCTTTACCCCGAGTCCTAAAGTGTATATTTATTTTCTTACTCCTCTTATATTTATTGTTTGTTAACTTGCACTGCTGTAACTGGAGCCTCGTCGTCTCGTCTCTCTATATGCTGGACTGTCTGTAGCGGAGATGACAATAAAGTTTACTTTGACTTCAGCAGCGAGCAGGCGCACCGAGGGCTCTCCCTCACTTTTCGTGTATAGAAAATATCGGTGCAAATTATAAGTCTGTATCATGATGTCTGGTGTTTTCGCGTTTGTTGGTTTGTTTTTATTTTTGTTTTATTTTGCGAGTTGGTTATTAGATGCTGCTCCAGCCAAGGCTCGCGTGCGGAGTGAAGCGGAAGAAAGTGCGAGAGAGAGGGTGAGAGAAAGAACAAAGTCCCCCACGGCTCGCGATAAAGACTCGAGTCGTTCATGTCAAAGATCCGGCTCTAAGAGCCGTTTCGTTCGCGACCGACGCATCACTATTTCTAATGAATGGCACCAAGAGCCTGTCACGATTACTTTGGAGTGATTTGTCTCATTTTCAGCCCACTGCTGCTCTGGCAACAACCACACACTAATTAGTATATGAACCTGCTGAAGCTGACTGCAGTGTGTGTGTGTGTGTGTGTGTGTGTGTGTGTGTGTGTGTGTGTGTGTGTGTGGGTGTCTGTGTGTGTGTGTGTGTGTGTGTGTGTGTCTGTGTGTGTGTGTGTGTGTGTGGGTGTCTGTGTGTGTGTGTGTGTGTGTGTGTGTCTGTGTGTGTGTGTGTGTGTGTGTGTGTGTGTGCATGTGTGTGTCTGTTCCTGTCTAGCTATCTTTGTGAGGACCAAAATCTGCATTCTACTATACTTGTGAGAACCAACAGTCACTTGTGAGGACACACAACCCGGTGCTCACAAATTTGAAGATATTTAAAGGCTCAAAATGTGGTTTTAGTGTCAGGGTTACAATTAGGTTATGGTTAGGTTTAGTGTTAGGCATTCATTTTTAATGGTTAGGGTAAAGGGCTAGGGAAAGCATTATGTCAATGAAGGTCCTCACTAAGATAGCTGAACGGGGTTGTGTGTGCGTGTGTGTCTCTGTGTGTGCGTGTGTGTGAGTCTGCATGGCTGATTTCTTTCATTGGATTCTGCCAGCACTGCAGGGAATGAGATGTTTGTCTTTTATGTCTTTAGTAACAAGTAAGAGCCTCTGTGTGAGGGACATTATTCACCCGTCCAAACAAATATAGTTAAATCATCTCTTACTTTTTCACTGTTACTATCTCATAGATATTATAGAAACGTTTTAAACTTCTGTAATTTAATAACAACCGACATTCCATCTGTTTGATCGCTGGAGAGTTTACCACATGACAAACGGGAACCATACAGAATCTTCCCAGATACAGGACATCTCCCCTGAATTCAACTGAGTCTTGGTTAAACAAAGTAACTGTCTAAGTCATAGTCGGTGTCAGATTCCCATTGCAATAAGGTGTCACTTAAGACTGAACAATAAGGATAGTGGAAATAAGAAAAAATTAGTTGATCCAACAACAGGGTTTGTACAAGTAACTGTGGAATGTGATGGTTCCACCTTGGCTTTTTGTCTCTTCAGGAATAGTCCTGTTTGAAGGAGCTTCAAGAAGCTCTTCTTTCACTGCTTTTTGCTCAGTTCTTTATCAAGGTAACACTGTTTCAGTAATTCTAGTCATAAAATTGTCCCTGTTGCTGTCACTGAACTCAATGAGAATTGTTTTGATTTGATTCATTTTGTTTAATTACAAAACATGTGTTTGTCAGGTTTCATTATGTGTTTTGTGCCAATTTTGAGGTCTAGGGAGGCCAACTCATGGCTGATGGTGTGTTTTTCCTATTCTGTTATCCTTTATTACACTAGCAGATGTTTCAAGTACACCATTAAAATTCGACAGAACTTTTTTGTGCTCGTTGCATCAGTTTTGACAAGATCTCTAACACCACCGCAGCCCAAAACCATTGAAACTTGAATTTATCACTCCATCAGCCCTGCTGCCACTGATTTCCAGTCCAGCAGTTGTATAATTCAGCATACCTCGCCCTTTTCTTCCTGTTTTCCTTTCTTAAGAATTGCTTGTTGACAGCGACGGCTCCACTAAAACCATTTCTGTCATTTGGTCAAGATATTTACAGAATAAGGAAAAAACCCTCGTATGTGTGGATGCAGCACAGGTACCTATGTAGGCTCCGTGTAAGCCATGTGTTGGTCTGACAGCCATTCAGGGTGTACACTGCTTGTCCAGTGACATTTGGGATAATATTGTACCTCTCTTTAACACTAAGCAGGACATGAAGAACTTGGGTGGATGAATATGTAGAGGTCAGTCAGTTTATATTACTTGAACTGTTGTTTTTTTGTGCCTTTTAAGACATTTTAGCTCAAGCATTATTATAAAATGCTGACCATCTTCCGTGGAAAGAATAACTTTTCATTTTCTTTAATCCTCGTCATTAAAACAAATAAACATGCTCTGCAGTAATACAAAGAAGGCCAATGTTTGAAGACTATGTGAAGGTAAAAGAACACAAGGAAAGAAGATTGGAGGAATTACTGTTGAAGAGTGGAGGGAATTCTAAACAATCATCGTGAAAATAGACTAAAGACTGGGCTAAAAAAGAAGATTGAAAAAGAGAAAGCGAGGTGTTGTGGCCGGGTGGATGCAAGAAAAAAATCAAGTCTCCTAATTGGCTTGTTAAGACTTGAAAGCCTTAAAGGAGAGACGGGTGGCCTTGACTGAGGGATTAACCAGGGGAAGATGAGAGTAAAGAGAAGGTACTAAAAGCAATCACATCCGTGTGAAGGAGCAAAACACAGAGAGGGACAGAGATCATTTGAAGGTGGGCAAGTGGTGAATTAAGTTGAAAAAGAGTCATTTTGTTCAGTTAGTGAGTCTTTTTGGAAAGACTGATTCTTAGGAGTGCTTGATCTTTGGGTGAAGGTCAACGTTTTAAGGCTGATGGAATGAAACTAACGTATTCAGCTCACTGCTGCACAGGGCTGGACTGGTAATCTGGCATGCCCGCCATTTACCTGGTGGTCCAACACACTGATGGGATGGTCGAAGGGTCGCTGTGCACTGTCCCTACATGTGCTGACAACAGACAGAGAGACATAACTGAAAGGGATCGATTCAAGGATTCAGCCACTCCAAAGTCTGAGGTCCAGTTTGAGGTTTCAGAAGTCAGAAGTGTAGCTGTCATGTCAGAAATAAACACAGCACTGAGATCGCCCTCAGCATGAAAATACATATAAATCTGTGTTAACATTTTGTGGTGGGTGTGGTCTGTTTCTCAGCAGCAGAGGAGCGATGGGGTCATTACTCTAACCATCTGTCCCCTATCAAAGCAGCTCCAGGACCCAGAGGAGGCGTGAGAGGTTCGGATAGCAGAGCGGTGGCTGGAGCACACTCAATAGTGTAAAACGTGTGTAAAAAACTAAATAAAACTGAGTTTGCCAGCACAACCTCAGCAGTTGTAGGGTGTAGGTGTGGGGGTGATGCAGAACTATGCACAGGTTACTTTAGCTTCCTCAAATGAGAAGCTTTTGTTTCTTATGTGACAGACATAAAATACGAAATGTGAAAGTAGAAGATAGCAGACAGAAGTGTGTGTACCTGTATGTGTGTTTAGTGGGGGGTCTGTCATTTTAAATTTAGTTGGTGGATCCACTCCACAGTGGGCTAACAAACAATTAGGCTGGAGGCATACAATCCATCCTTATTTAGCCTGCTCAATGCCAATCCCACTGGATTGGATTCCCACATCCATGAGTGAAGTTTTCAATCTGAGGGCTCTATTGAGACGTTGTCCTCTGTTTTACACTCCTCTCAAACTGAACTGTTACGTGATCACACAACTGAAGCTTTTTCATGAACACCTCAAGCAACCATAAAAATGTCCCTATGGTGTATGTCAGGTGATGTCGCCACAACTGCTCCCTAATCCAGGTATAGTAATGTTTTCCAGCTCCAACCAAAGAACCTTTACTTCAGTCTGCACCTGTATCTAGTAGTAGTTTTTTTATTATTATTATTTCACATTTTTCTGTAACAGAGCCCTGTGAGCTGGTGACAATGGGAGGGAAGAACTCCCTTTTTACAGAAAGAGACCTCAGGCAGGACCAGGTTCAGGAGGTGGGCAGCCACATACTGGGACCCACTGGGAGATGTGGGGAAATCAGTGAAAATCATTCAGGGGCAGAAAGGAATTGTGTAACCTTTGAGAATACACAAGTTGTTGTAATATACACACACACACACACACACACACACACAGTCTTGTAGTGTGCAGTATTTCAATAAATCCCACTGTGACAGAGGCCACGTGTGTGTGGAGGATTTCCCACACTGACACACACTGCAGCTGTTTACTGAGGAGTTTCACTGTTCATGTCTGGAGTTCAGCAGTTTCTCAGTCTGTCATGTGTTGGTGTTTGACGAGTCCACCTTTAAAGTTGGTGCCCTGTTCCATGGACTGTAAAACCAAACCCATAACATTTACTTACCTGAAGATACAACAAGTGAAGCAGCCGGGTTCTTGAATATGAACTCATGTCAGTGACGGGCCTGCCTACAGACCAGGGTCTGTGTCTTTAAAATGTCACCTGATGCAGGTTCTTTCTCCTTTTTAATTGGTTAAG